>NC_142781.1:33389241-33666741 GCF_988280905.1 Pimephales promelas | reverse complement strand
TGAAATAACTGAACTTAAATATACAAGCTTGATAAAAATGATCATTCTAGAAGAAAATTTCATTTGCATCTGAACTCTTCATTTATTCATCATGTCACTCCAATTAAAATTCCTGTTTGAATTAGCTTCAAATTCACACTCAATTCAATGCTCTACATTTGACATTTGCTAACACAATACATTCTATTAATGAGCCTCATTTGCAAAATAATTTAAATATGCATGGAGCAGTGCTATACTAGAGCTGGATATTGCCTACCTGGTGATAAAATATATTGCAATGGATCACAGAATCATTATTGCATCATGAATCAAAGAGCTCCAAATGTGTGAAATCTCGTTAGCACAAAGACGCTAATTCATCTGTGAGACATGAGATTAATAAACACAAAAATAAATGCAACATTAGGAGAAAATAATCACAATATGATATCGGCACAGCGTGTTTGGTTAAGTTGGACTGTTCATGAAAAACATCCAGGGTAAAATACTATGAGTAGTGCATGGGGTGCAATTAATTTTTTAATAACAATTAATCACCTTGCTAGCTTTGAGTGATGCAGATGGATGTATTTCTGGTTAGATACAGTGAAATGATATCACTCTGAGCCGTGATACGCATTGCTCGTAGTTTATCAATGACATTACATTGAAGTCTGCTGCGTAATTTATTATGGATTTCTGACTGAAATGGCCCGATTTAATCAAGGTGGCGAGTTAGCATGCGATTCGTGTATGTGCGCACGCATTTGTCTCTGAAATGCTCAAGTGAGACGGCGGTCTTGATGATGAACGATTTGTTGGTGTCAGTTCAACTGTGTGTAATTGGCCGAGTCTGTGACGAATTTACCAACAAGCTTTTCAGCTGATTGTGTGTGCATGCGCTTTTCTCGTCATATTCATCTGTTCAACTCTTACCTGAAATAACGACCATCTCTAGAGTTAAATATGAATAACGAGTCCTTAAATTGGACCATTGTGTGTGTTTTTGAAGGTATGAAATACCCGATGACCTAATAAAACAATCAAATGCACTGTGAATGTGGTAATCCAAATTTAGCCAAATTACTTGTGTAAAATGTAAAATAACAAGTAATTTCCGAGATGACTCTTACTCACTTACTAAATTAAAAGGGATACTCCACTTTTCTTTTGGAAATAGGCTCATTTTACCACTCCCCCAAAGTTAAACAGTCGAGTTTTACCGTTTTCAAATCCATTCAGCCGATTTTCTGATATTTAGAAAAATATCGTTTAATGTTTTCTAATGCATTCGGATGATTTTTTGATATTTAGAAAAATATCAGTAACCAGACAGTTTCTCATTGACTTCCATAGTAGGAAAAAATATATACTATGGAAGTCAATGAGACCAGAAACTGACTGGTTACTGATATTTTTCTAAATATCAAAAAATCGTCTGAATACATTAGAAAACGGTAAAACTCAACTGTTTAACTCTGGGGGAGTGGTAAAATGAGCCTATTTCCAAAAAAAAGTGGAGTATCCCTTTAAACATGCAGAATAAAGCATGCAGCATAAACTCTCATACTCATTCTAGCTAGCATAATAATATAACAACATATTTTTGTCAACCTATAATTTCCCTTTTAGTTACGTTGATCAAGGAATGCTAAATAAGATCATGTCTAACTTTCTGGTCCTACGTTTATTTATTTTTTTAGAATATTTTTAAGGGTTTTTTTTGGAATATTTTACTTCGTCAGATATTTTTTGCCACTTGCTATGTTAACAAAAAAAATAAAATAAAAAAAAATCCTGAAACTAATTTGATCTAGTGGAAACTTCTGGTACTGCACCCAAACAAAATCTTACAGAAAGCTAATTTTTTAAGATATCAACCGAAAATCTGGAGCACAACTTGTTTAGCTTTATGGCTTTGAATTTGTCACAACTTTAGAGTAAAACGTGTTTTGGAAAATATATATTTGATTTCAAAATTTAAAATAGTAGTTTTGTACAAAGTTTTGTGTCATTTTTTCAAACGTATTTCACTTCATCAACAATCTGACAAGTTTCGTCTTTAAGAAGAGACCAAACTTTCAAGTTTTATGACTGTTTAAGTTGGCAATGTCATATATTTCTATGCATAACTACAAAATAAATATAATCTAGTACCATAAAATCCTCTAAAAATTGCAAAACTAAAATAAAGTACATTCATTTCAGCAAAAAAACAACTGCCGCCATGTAAACACACATTGACTTCAATATGAATCATGGTCCTGTATATGTACAACATATATATGTGTATATCCATTTTAAGTAAGGTGTCTTTCACTGAATAATGCTTATTAAATGTGTTGCGGTACGGCATTACATATCATCTCACCGTGTCCATGTTTCATCTACGGCTGATTATTATTATAAATACACAGGGGAAAAGTATTAACAACCATAATGATCTAATGGTTCAGTCAGTCAGTTCCTTGGGTAATGTACATAATTTATGATTCGCAGAAAGACATTTTTAATCTCCAGATCCGTCTGTAGATTCAGAGATCAAAGCCGGAGAGACATGATGTCTTCTTCCTGTAGATCTTTACAGCTAACGTCTTCATTTTATGAGCGATTTACTTTCTTAAACGAGCTGAATTAATTCACTCATTAAAATGTTCATGTCGGATGTGGAATATTTAAGACTGAGCTCTCTCATATTTAAAAGCACACCGCTACTGTTATATTATTTTAAAAAAAAATGTTCAAGTGGAGTTTTAAAACAAAGACAGACTGTGAGAAAAGCGTGCCTGAGGATTTGAGAAGACAAAGGATTTCAAGTGAAATATTTTGTGAAGTATTGTTCATTAAAACATGTGACCAGATTTCAGGAGTGCAGTTTCTGTTGTTTTTCACATTTCAAGAACAAAACAAAACTGTGCTTGATAAAAATAAAAAATGTGCTCGAAAATAGGGTTTTGTGATATTAATGCCACATTAAAAATGAATAAACACAAAGAATTATATTATACTGATGGATAAAATATTGAAAAATTGATGAAAAGGAACATGACTTCAAATGCTCAACTCAAAGAGTCGTCAAAAAGCATATGAATGATGGTCAAAGTCATTTTTGTAAAACAAAATGTGCTTGGACTTAATTGGGGTGCATTAGAAAATTGCTTGTTCATAGCTCTGACGGTGCATTTAATTATTAATTTAGTCTCAGATTTCCCCTAAAAAAGCAAACCATTGATACACATAAGAAATGTTTGAGATCTCTAACTTGCGAAGCTCAATTTGCGATCTCTTCTGAAACTAGATAAGATGAGAGTTCCCTTTCGAGAGGTCTCTCGTATTGCGTAAAGCTAGCACAATGAACACATTGACGCGATGAAATAGACGTGCATGAGACGACCTCAGTGGCCTAGTTGTTGTTGCAAATGTTGTTCTGAGTCATAACAGAAAAAGCAAGCCATGTGCATTTGGATGCGGTCTTGGGTGGGTAGAAGCGGTTCGTATGAACTCTACAGATTACAGCGGGAGTTAGAGAGCGGCGCAGTCAGTTGTTTTATCTGTGCTGATGAAGCAAACATTAAAGTCCCCCTGTGGTGAAAATCAAGCTGTTAATGTTGTTTATTTGTCTATGTGGTGTTTTTAATGTGCTTTAAAGGGTTAGTTCACCCAAAAAACGAAAATTAAGTCATTAATTACTCACCCCCATGCTGTACCGACCCCTCTTTTGAGAGCACCCTAAGGGATTGAAACTTGACGGCCCAGAAAGTCATCGAAGAAAATGTTTCAATATTCCATGCGACTACAGCGGCTCAACTGTAAGTTTATAAAGCGACAAGAATACTTTTTGTGCGGAAAATAAACTTTATTTAATAAAATAACGACTTTATTCGACTATTAATACACTGTAAAAACGAACTTTTTGGTGTAGTAATATATATTAAATGAATCATCATAATTTTTACTTAATAAAATTAAAATTCAATGTGAACTAGAATTTTCTAAGTAAAATTTTAAATATCTACGCGTTTAATTCATGTAATAAATTAACTGGTTGGAAAGAGTAAATCTTATTATATATTTTCTTGTAATATTTAAACGTTTTATAGTCCCTTCACATAAACATAGTAATTTTAAGTAAATTTTAATAGAAAAGCATAGCGCGTTTGAATCCGCACATGCGCGTTTGGACAAGTCTAACTGCGCACTTTGGATCTGAGATGAGACGAATTGGCGGGCTGCTGCGTGGCTGCTTTCTGTCGTGTTTGAGGTAAGTTTGTCTTTCTGTTTTACATTTAATAAAACATGAGTCTGTGTGGGTTTTGATTGATGATTCTTGTTTATTTGACTCAATAAACATTAATGCTCACCTTACAACATGGCCTCATATTAGTGCAACGCGTGTGGGTTATCCATAACAGTATACTGTATCGTTAACCCCTTTTCACTTCCTAACGTTAACGTACATTATTTATATTGAATCGGAAGTTTTCAATAGTTTTATAGATTCACAAAGAACTGTTTTTCGTGTAAAAATGTCAAACTAAGTAGAAATTAGTAGACAATCTTTACCGTTTTAACTGCTAGCTAGCTAAAATTGGGCCTTAAAATTAACAATTTAATGTCAACCGCTCTTAATGTTATACTGTTGACTATGGAAAAGTTTGAATGCTCTTGCTGAATATTGCTCAGGATGGAACGTTTACACATAAAGCTATTTTTTTTTCTTTCAATCGCACTAAATCGTGCATAAATGAGGTCTTAAAGTAAGCAGGGCTGCGTTTCTAAAATCACCCTGTTTCTAAAAGTTGATTGTAGAAAATAGAGATCGTGAGTGGCAATCATGGGCAATATTAATATTGACAACAGTAACTGATTTAGCACATGAAAAAATAAATAAACTTGAAATGTACTAAACTCAAAGTTAAAATTGAAATGCCAAATTAGTGTTTCTCTTTTGGATTTGCACATTACAAAAGAAAGTGCTGGATTGTTCACTCCACTGTTGATATCTACAGTCCTTGTATAATTAACCCTTGCTCCCTGCATCAGTCTATTTAACCAAATTTCTGCTGTTGTACTCTTGAATCATTTTGTCACATTAGATCAAGGAGGAATTCAGGAGAATCGATCATGGGGCAGAGATTCATGTTCAGACTTGACCAATGCACATCAAGACTTATTGCCCTGATGAAGGCCATGGGAGGTGTTGTGGGGACCAACTGAGGCCATTTCTGGACAAACTGAGTCAGGTGTGTTTGATCAAAAGTGTGCTTGTTCACATTTTTTTAAATAAGATATACTTAATGTATTTCTCATACATGCATGTACATTTATTGTATAGCTTTTAATACAATATAGATTGCATTAAAGTAGCTTTACTGTATTAAACAGACAAAAGTCAAAAGTTCAGAAATTTCAGTAATTAGAATTTTAGTCATAAATTACAACTTAAATTTCAAATATTAAGAATCTGTACTGAAGATGATAGAGTTTCAGCGACAGTTCTGCTTTGGCCAAAATGCAAGGCAGACAGGAACAGGAAGTAGAGTCACTTTGCTCTAAGTACTCAAATCAGTGTTCCTTGTGCATGAATGCTTTTGTGTTCTCACTTGATTTCATTGAGTTCATTGTGTATGAATAAAAGGTTGTGTAATGGTACAATATAAATCTGTTCACAGACACAAAGCCTTGAGATGGGAATCAGTTATCCGCAGCCTCATTCTCTACTTTGACGAAAAAGAAGATGATAAACTGTGTTCTGAAGATGAACAGAGTTCTGACGGGCTCGGGACGACATGAGGGTGAGTCATTAATGACATCATTTTCATTTTCACAATCACGAAACGTCGCCATGTAAATAATAAGGAGATATATTTTAAAATGAAAGTCGCACACTGGGTGGTCAGCTAGAATATTTTAAAGTTGCGTGTGAAAGGTTAAACAGAGTCAAATTTATTTCAAAGAAAACTGCACTCCAGTTTATAGCACCCTAAAAAGGATAGTTCACCCAAAAATAAAAATTGTCATTGTTTACATTGTGTAAACATTGTTTACACTCAAGTTGTTCCAAACCGTTGTGAGTTTATTTCTTCTGATGAACACAAACAAAGATATTTTAAAAGAATGTTGGTAATCAAATGACGGTAGCCATTGACTTCCATAGTAGATTTCTAATGGCTACAGTCAACTGTTTGATATCCCATTTTCTTCAAAATACAATGTATGTATGATATACCATCCTTGTCCAGAAAAGGTAATACAGACATCATCAAAGTAGTCATGCAGTGACTGCAGTGGCTCAATTTTAAGTTTATAAAGCGGCAAGAATACTTTTTGTGCGCAAACATAATGACTTTATTCCACTATTCATTTCATGAATTCATATGCATAATGAAAGCATAGGTGCACTCGAACAATCATTCATTAAAACGCATAAAACTTTAGTTTACAAAGACGTGAAACTCACCGAGTGGTCTGGAGTGTTCACTGATATGCTCACACAAAAATCGCTGTAAAAGATGCTTTCCAACAGGTTTTATCGTAGTTTTTGTCCAAGTCCATTTTCTTCCTGTTTTCGGTCGAACTAGATAACTAAGGATCGCGCACGCAAACTCGAACTAGATAACTAAGGATCGCGCACGCAAACTCGACAATTGATTACTGTGGATTTCGACCAAAAACAGGAAGAAAATGGACTTGGACAAAAACTACGATAAAACCTGTTGGAAAGCATCTTTTGCAGCGATTTTTGTGTGAGCATATCAGTGAACACCCCAGACCACTCGGTGAGTTTCACGTCTTTGTAAACTAAAGTTTTATGCGTTTTAATGAATGATTGTTCGAGTGCACCTATGCTTTCATTATAAAGGTGGGGGGGTGCTAACACAGGATCCAAAAATTCTCGTGACCGGAGCATCTGTCTAAAAAACAATCTTAACTATTCTATTTCATCAGGGACGATCTTAAAACAGGGCTTTAATTGTAAAATACCGAACTTGTCCTTTAATGCAAGTCAAATAAAATAATTTAAGCCATTATATTTTTGTTTCTCAAAAGAATTATATTTTTTCTTCTAAATTGTATGCAGGAGGACAGCGGCAGTGACATCACTCAGCACAGCATTAAAATACTGGTCGTTCGTGGTGCTGATGGAGAAGATCCAATCGATGTATCCATCCTTTTTGAAGGGAAGGAAATGCTGGAAGCAGCAATACCGTAAAGACAGTTTTACTGAATGCACCTGTGTCAAGAGATGACTGAATGTCCATTCTTGTATGAACATTTTTGATGACTGAAAAATAAACTGTTTAATTGAATTTTAGTTGTGTGATTTGTGAAAAATATTGAGAAAATGGTTATTTATTTATGTTCATGATTATTTATAAAAAAGAAATTATCAATGTTTAAATATGTAGTAAATGAAAATCTCAACAAAAAAACTTAAATAATATCTACTTATTTTACTTCATTAAATGGTAAGATTTACTTAAAAATTTCATAAAAGCAAGCTTCCTAATTTAAAAACAATAAATAAACTTTACTTAATTACTTTAAATAGATATAGCTTCTAAATGAAATGTAAATGGGTATTTTTTACTTAATTTCTTCATGAGAGTTTTGTTCAATACTAAGTAGATTTTACTTGATAATGGCACGCGAGTTGTACTTAATATTATAGCAGTAAAATTTACTTAAAATTTACTTGTGCAAATTGTTACGAGGATTTTATTAAGTAAATCTTACAAGTAGTTTTTTTCAGTGTATAGATGAGAATTTAAGAGATTTCGCAAGAACTGAACAAGAAGTAGTAGAAAAGTACAACGCATTCTCACCCCAAGGCGTCACCTTTGACCATGCTTCAATATTTGACGTTTTAGGCGCTTACATGACGCGATCCTACGGCGTCATCTAACTGACGCTAAAGAAAAGCGTCAGTTAGAGGACGCGGTTAGGTTTAGGTATGGGGTGGGGGTAGGGTACACGCGATCCTAGGGCGTCATCTTACTAACGCTAAAGGGCGCCTAAAGCGTCAGATATTGAAGCATGTCCAAATGCTTCCCAAGGCGTCAGTTAAGTGACGCCTTGGGGGTGAGAATGGGCTGAAAAGTAACGTAGTTCTCGCGCATGCGTCGTAAAAATATCTCGAACTCTCGTCTCAGGCCCAGAAGGAAGAAAAGGAATGGTCAAATAAAGTCGTTATTTTTGTTGTTGTTTTTTCGCACAAAAAGTGTTCTCATCGCTTGATAAACTTATAGTTGAGCCACTGTCGTCACATGGAATATTTTAACAGTTTCTTCAATGACTTTCTGGGCCATCAAGTTTCAATCCCACCTCTCAGATTTAAAGTCCCTGTAAAGTCAAAATTACGTATGTGTTCTGAGTTTGTCACACCACAGAAAAATGTGTAATTAGCCATCCAGCCAAATTTGAATGATAAAAAAAGTCGGGAAGTACATAAAATAAGCAATCAAAATCATGAAAAAATGAGCAGATTCTCTGCTCTCAAACGCTGGGGGCGTGTCCGCTGGCTGTGCTGAAACCACGCCCACTCACGGGAAAGCTGTCGACGGTGATATTAGCTGATACTGCTTTCGGGACGGGAGGATGAACACTGAGGCGGGAGATAGTCGTTTCGGCCCTGTTTACCAGTAACAGCGGATTATCAGTGAATCCCAGTTGTCTCTGAGGAAAGTTTATAAAACGATCCAGTGTAAAACGATCATTACAGAGGCGGGTGTTGACAGTGATCCTCAGCTCTTCATCAAGGTTGGCTCTCTAAAAACCTCTTCTTGATGTGATCGTTTTTATGGAATTTAAATGAAGATACCGATCTGTTTTGTACATGATCGCATCCAGGTAGTAGCCCATGCATGTCCGTGTCGAAGGCATAGCTAGCTAGAAAACTGTAGGCTCAGCTGTAGTAACTAATAGTACTGACAGTCACTCGCGATTGTGCGGTGAACAGTGTTGTGGAAGTTACTTCCAAACTGTAATACATTAGGTATTACTTGTTACTGTTATTTAAAAGTAATTCATTACCTTACAATATTACGGTCCCAGAATTGTAATGCGTTACATTACTCATGTATTACTTTTGAGTTACTTTCACCAAAATAACTAAGTAGAACTTAACTTTTGGGCTGTAACGATATGCAATATGAAACCGAAATCACGATTCGCCACATCCACGAACCTACAGAATCGCGACACACCTCTTCCAACTCCAGCGTTATTCTCCTTACCGTCCATATCCAATGCTGCCTTATCTTTAAATTAGGCTATTAGTATTATTTGAAGTTAACATTATAAAATACGTAGACCTACACCACAAATCTAGTTGAGGTTAAATTATTTAAAATTGGGGAAGTCCAGAATTATGGACATGATGACATTTGCAGTCAAAACTTGAAATAAAAATTCTCAGAAAATACATGTATTGAAACGTATATAGGCTACTTCCTTAAAGGACTCCCGACATTAGACAAACATCAGTCTATGTTTTATTTTTAATATTAGGGAAAAGACACACATTCATGCGTGACAAAAAAATAGGAGGCAAAATATATTTTTTTGTAATTCTGTTAATTACACTGCGCAAATCGGATGAGGAAAGGTTGGCTCTGCAGTCTCCATAGAACTTAAAATATTCATTTTATTTTAGCTTTCGTGTTCGCATTTATGAGGAAAAAACAATGTTACAGAGTAGACGCGACCGCTCTGAACTGGCACTAAGACTGCTTTAAGACTGCCTTTAAGAAGTAAAAGCAGAAAATACACTGTAATACAACTGTAATACAAGCCTCACTGAACATGTAACGAGTAAAATATTACTGAAAATTGATTAGTAATGCCTTACACTACTGCGTTACAGCAAAAAGTAATATGTTACTGTAATGTATTACTTTTGTAATGCGTTACTCCCAACACTGGCGGTGAATGCGAATGTGCTCGGGGAGTGTTATTGTGTGTTAGGGGAGAGATCAGACTCTGTGCGTCATCAAATAGGGGCGTGTCCAGCAGTTCATGGGTTCCAGTGCGTCACGGAGCCCTGTTTTAGCCCCGCCCAATTAATCCGTAAAATTGCAATGGTGAAAAACTGTTTAACTCCACATTTCAGTACTTCACAGTTCACAGTCTTTGTAATATGTTTTAGTAATACATATGTAACATTTATACAGTAATGCGTTTAGAACTTTTTTGTAAAATTGCCTTTACAGGGACTTTAATCAAAAATATCTTCATTTGTGTTCTGAAGATGAACGAAGGTCTTACGGGGTTGGTACAGCATGGGGGTGAGTAATTAATGACTTAATTTTTGGGTGAACTATCCCTTTAAGACAAACCACGTGTAAATCATGAATCAACACCATTGCCGAGTATTTTCTCTATAAAACTGCAGTGAACCAAAGACGGTCTCAAAAACACGGTTTGAAATCGCTGGTGTTTCTGACGTCACAAACGACCTTGTAACCAATCAGATCAACGTGCTGAGTGAGGGGGTGGAGGCATTTGCATATTCATAATCTAGTATATTAAATGAAGCAAGGGCGTAGAGTCAAATTCAAGCTATTTTTAATGTAATTTTGGTGATCAGAGATAAGCTTTGAGGGGTAAAATGACTGACTACAGGGGGACTTTGTTACAAATACAATAACAATACAAAAGTAAATTAACAGAACACCATAATTGTATTTTATATTGCAACTCTAGCAGATAGAGGACAGTTTCGGTTTCAGTAGCAACGCGTCATACACTACGAAGTTTTCTAAAATCGGCTCAAAATATCAAACGCATTTTGATCATAATCTAAAGCTAAAGAATCGGAGTCTGTGCTCATCTTAATCTACATGATTCAACTCCGAATGGCGGAGACATTCGGCAACTATTGTTGACTCATCCAGACTGCAAATCAGGACAAAACCTGTGTAGTTCACTCCACAACACCATCCAACATGCCAGTGTAGCATCTCTGCATGGAAAAGACAACTTTCTTCAGAAATAGAACAAATATAGTCATTCTTCTTGATCTCTGAGGGTTTGTTGTGAGCACACAGCTCTTGTTTTTGTTTGTATATTTCACTCTTATGTTTCAAGTTAAAGCCGGTGCAGTGATCACCGTGTCTCATGTGAATGTTCGGGAACTTCTCGCTCTCTGTCTTCTGTTTCTGACGGATTGGTGCAGAGAGATCTGTCTGTGTTTGTCTCAGAGGATGAAGCAGATTTTGTATCATGGAGACGTTCAATCTGTGATGTTGTGCAGATTGTATTAACACACTCTTAGAAGAAATGGTTCTATTTAGAACCAGAAATGGTTCCATCCCCCGCTTCATATATGGAACTCCAAAATGGTTCTATATAGAACCTTTTTTTTTTGTAAAAGGTTCTATTGGCCAAGTACGGAACCCCGGGTTCTATATAGAACCCAGAGGAACCCTTTTTTTAAGAGTGTATAGAACCTTTTAGGGGTTCCAAATACGTAGCGCTAATAGAACCTTTTAAGGTTCTATATAGAACGTTTTCTTCTAAGTGCACTTAAATCAGTCACCACAAACATTACAATCAGATTTAATAAAACAACAATGCATGTTCCTATTGATATTAGCTACGATCCATCAGTGCATGTAGTTTTGTGATTTCAAAGCCATGTTATTCTTTTTCATATTTATTTATTACATTATATTAATAACTTTATAATTTTATATAAATTATATACATCAAAAAACATCACAATACCAACAAAGAATCTTTATGGTCATAAAATATTGAATGGTCTTATTTTTATACTATATATATATATATATATATATATATATATATATATATATATATATATATATATATATATATATATATATAGGGCTGTCAAACGATTAATAGCATCCAATTATATATAAATTAAGGACCATTAAATATTTTATTTTAATAAAATTATTGTGACATTGAAAATATATATAAATAAATGTCTAAACATATATATGTGTGTGTGTGTGTGTGTGTGTATGTACAGTGCATGTGTGTGTACATATATATTTCCATTTAATTTTGCTATCTAATATTTCTTCTATTATCAAAATTTCTATTAATGAGTGTTTATATCATGATGGTATATGTTATACTGCCTTTATGGTAATTTTCTCCACAAATATTCTGTTTTACTAGTTAATAAACCATATCACAATAACTCTATGAAGAGACAAGCAATAATGTTGACATGTTGAAGATGTCTGTCCATACAATCATCTCTCAGTTCCATGCATGTATGTCCTCTCATATAAAGGTTCCCGATAGCACTCATTCCCTTCATTATGCCTTTGATTTCCAAAGAAAAGAAAAATCTGCATTCACTGAATGATCTGTCAGCTGTCACAGATTCAGCAGCACTGGCTCATCCAGCGCTCAACGCTTGTGTCATTTGACAGGCAGAGATGCGCGTTGATCGGGAAAGGACTTTGCCTGCACAAATGCAAATGAGTGGGTAATTAATGACTGACGCCTTAGATAATTATCAAAAACAAAGATGGCGTGTGAGGCATTTAATGAAGCAGCAGAAGAGTGAAACAGCCTGAAGAGACGATCTCGCACGTTAATAGAAAAATACGTCTAATAGATTTTGATTTTCTAAAAGGGTCATTCTCACAAAACCTGTCAAGAATGAGTCTGGGTCAATCCCAAAATAAAAAAAATTTAAAATATATATAATTAATAAAATATCTAAGATATATATATATATATATATATATATATATATATATATATATTAAATATTAAAATATTTAATTGCGATTAATTCCCGTACAACACCGTAATTTGCTGATAACTACCATAGTAGGAAGCATAGTTGAAGAAATCAACTAGATAGTCACGACTGTTTCTCGAAAACGTAATTGGTCGTTCAACCACGTCAGTTAATGACGTCACACAGGAGTGGAGTAATAACGTCTTTTAATGAATCTGTTTAAGATCAAATTAATGCTAGATGTTTTGCTATAAATTACAGACATGGTATCTGAGAAATATTTCTCATTTTCTCTGTTATTTTTCTTTATTTCCAGATTCAATCATAGGCTCGTTCAAATCTCTTGACAAACTAAAAGACGTAAATGACATTTGTTTGTATTATAAATAAAAGATACTGACATTGTACTGAATATCATCTTGCTTATTTTGCTCAAGATAAGGATTATCGAGTCCACATGTCATGCAGACAAGAAACTACTCTTCTAACCACAGGTCAGCGCTGTCGTTCCTAATACACACTTTGCGATGCTGTTTGTGAATGTTCATTAGATCTATAGTTTCGGGAAACACCGACTCGTTGAACTATGATAACGACAGAACTTGCGACCAGAGTTGGATAACGATGCTTTCTGGAAACACACTCCTGGGAGTGTCGCAAGTTCTGTCGTTATCATTATTTTGCGTTAGGAACGACAGTATCGACCTGTGGTCTAACCATAGTTAGCATAGTTTCTATATTGCATCACATTTGGACGTAATAAATTTTTATCTTGAGCAAAATAAGCAAGCATTCAGCACAACCGCCGCCTTAGAATAAATACAAATGTAATTTACGTCTTTTAGTTTTTCAAAAGATTTAAAGTACCGATTTTGAAGAGTGCGCATGTGCGAACGTGTAAGAACGAGCCAAATATTGAGTAATAAAGCAAAATAACTGAGAACAATTAGAAACAGTCCTCAGATGACATGTCTGTAATTTATATATTTAAAAAAATTGAGAGTTAATTGGACCTCAAACAGTTTCATTAAAAGTAGTAATTACTCCACCACGTGCGAAACCAACGATATTTTGCGATTTTTTTTTTTTTACGATATAAATGATATTTTGCGACAATGGGTTTTGGGAAACCCATTACTAGCTAGTTGATTTCTCCAACGATGCATCGTATGGTTGTGAGGCAGCGAGTTACACCGTTATACGGGAAACACACTCCTGTTTATTTCCTGTCTCTATGAAGCTCCTCCTTCTGAAAAGCACACTGTGCTCTGATTGGTCGGCTCGATCAGTGTGTTGTGATTGGTCGAGCGCTTCGAGTGTGTTTGGGAAATGTCCCGCTCTCACCATAACCAGTTTAACACACTACTAACTAACTCAACCAGGCCCCGCCCCTTTATTCTGCGCATGAATTATTATAATGAGGAATATTGTGACGTGTGAAGAAACTCAAGACTACAAAGGAGGCGTTTCAGGAGTTCAGAAACGATGATGGGACTTTGGAATATTTTCATACAAAAACAGCAACGTTACACGCTACGGACCCAGCATCAAAATCTGAATTCACATCCCTCAGAAGAGCTTCTTCTCCAATGCCTAATGAATTTCTCGCTCTTAATTGCACTTTGCCTCTTAGGCTGTCGGCAGATCCTTTCACTCATCCAAAGACATTTCTGGCAAACTGTTCACGTTCACAATTTTCTTTTAAATTTGGCACAAGCCACGTTGCGCTGCCCTCCGTTTGACCCCTGTTGTCAAAGCGTAGTAAAAGACACGGATGCGCACACACACTAATTGTCTATAATTAATTGATCCAGTTGGTTGCGTCTAAATCCTGATGTGCAGACAAAATGAATCCGATTGACAGAAGGAAAATCGTTCCAGATCCTTAGCCAGAAATGTGTCTGGCGCAACTTCTCCAATAAAATATTGATGGCAAAACATGTTCATATATTTAAATGTCTGAATTATTTAATTTGGAGTGGTTTTACAACAGTAGAGCAGTGGGTTTTCACTATAGTGTTCACATATGTGTCAAACTTAATGTCTATTATGGTCGAGGAGCCTTTTCTCAGCCCGAAGACATGATTCTGCAGTATTGCTTGAGATCAGCTATGACCTTAAAAACACACAGAGAGCTTTGCATTACGCTTCTAGTCAGAGTAATGACACATTTGCTCATTTGATGTTAATAAATGTGTAAATCTGTGATTTGTAAGGCTGCGGTGTGAGACTGCCTGTCATCAACACAGCGTGAGCCTCAATCCGAATTAAACATTAAACTTTGATCTGATTCGATTAGCTGGAGCAGTTATGACGTCTGGAGAAAAGCTGCTCCCGCGTTACGTTGACGTTTGCGATTATTTCCAGAGGCCTCATGAATAAAACTCTGAATAGCATGTCACAAACATTTGAGTAACAAAACCACATGTCAGATTCTACACCAGTTAGCAAAGATTATACATGCACCTCCATCCCAAATACCATAATGAACTCAAACGCGATGAGCCAATCACAGTGCGCAGCTAACCCAATACACTAGGACATTCTCTGCTTCCACATCCATTGAAATGCATTGCAGTTAGTCAGTTTTCATTCGATTTTTCTTGTCATTTTAAGTTTAAAATGGTCAAACGGTGTGTATGGGGTACATGCAACCCTTTCCCAGCCACATCTCAATCGAGATAAGAGTCTGCTCTGGATTAAGTGATGCGGTAGACCACAACACCAACTAAACGCGAATAAATTAAACAAGGACGTCTACATCTGATCAAAGTTAAGTCAACGACGTATTTGAACGTTATCTTTAAAATCACTAACGTAACGTTAGGCTAACATTAGAAAACATTAACGTTAGCTTCTAGCTTCATTAACGTATCTGTAAATAACCAAGATAACAAATGTTAACGATGTTGTGCTGAATGACTGATGTAAAAACTGTAGCACCAAACGCTGATGGCAACAATATGAGTTTATCACGTTTACAATGTGATCTGTACATTTTTACCTGGAGCTGAAGCTTTTCATCGACCTTCTCAACTATAAAATTATTAATATAACCCTCCAATGCATAGTTAAGGCTCTTTAGGAGACTTCCAGATGATATATAATCTTTCTGTCTCCAAAAATCACCAATCGCCTCCTGTGAAATGCCATAGCGCCCGTCCCCAAACGTTGACTGTTTGTCCGAGTGAGTGGAGGGGGCGTGGCTTAACCATAGGTCAATTTGCATATGCAAATAACTATAAAGACACGTGATACTACAGTGTTAACATTGTGTTAAACTGAACAAATCTTTTTGAGTCATTTCGTTCGTTGAATCAACCAAATGACTTGAAAAAAGATTTGTTCATTTTGATGAACGAGTTCGAACAGGAGAGTCATAAGCGCGCACACAGAACAGAGAAAGGCGAGCATTTGGGCTTAAAAAGTTTGAAATGAGCGATCGTTTTGCTAGATAAGACCCGTATTCATCATCTGGTGTCGTTTAAAGCCCTTTGAAGCTGCACTGAAACTCTTTGAACCGTTTGGACCAAATTGAAGTCCATTATATGGAGAAAATATGCTTTCAATGTTTTTCGACTGAAGAAAGGATGACATGGGGGTGAGTAAATTATCAGCAAAAGTTTTTTTAAAAGTGAACTAATCCTTTAAAAAATTTAATTTGAACAATAGTGTAAACTGTTTGCTCCAAATAAGAGTTAAAATAATACAATGTCATCCCATTCAGGATCCTGATTGAACCTCAAGACTTGTATTCTGATATTTTGCGTATGCATTGGTCAAATCTGATGGGGTTTTTTCCCAGGAATAGACTGATCCAGAACCGCACGGTTTGACTTTGTCTTCACCTTGGTTGAGTTAATCCGTGAGCGCTGCATGACAGTGGAATGACTGGTATAATCACAATCCCATGCTTTAATTGAGGCTCTGGAGAGCATGAGAGAGAGCGATTATCTGAGCTGGATGTGTTTGGTGAATACAGAGTAGATACTTTCATCACTTCATCCAACACAGTGATTAACACGACTGATAGAAAGATCAAGACTTTGCTCTCAGAGGTTAGTCTTCTCTGCTCTGATCCGAATTGCTTTTACATTCATTTTAATCAGTTATTTTTGTCTATCAAGTCACTACTGCTCATAATAGGATTATTGATCTGCACAAACTCTAACCACAAAACCTACGCTCCTCAAATCTGCTGCCTGACAACAACATTGAAGAATCACAGTCATAGGAACTAGAATATCATGTGACTTCTGAAACAAATATGAAATCCAGATAGAGGTTTAGCAGACTTGTGGCATCCTTTGGCATCCTTATACGAGTGTGTGAGGTTAACAAAAAGGTTTCTTTCTTGTTTTCTTTTTCAATTACACAAAAAGTAACGCATTTATCTCTTTGATCGCTTAAATAAATCACACAAATTAAGCCCGCTCCAGAAGAAATGACTGTACAATGAAGCAAAGTGCATAATTGTCGGGATGAGAAGCATTTACTAAAATGCAAAGTAAGCACAATTAAACTTATTGTAGTTGCTGATTATTATTAATGAGCTTCTCAAAATGTATTCATTTATTCATTAGTGGTGTTTCTGTTTACTAAGGCTACAGTCACCATTGCTCGTACAACTCAAGCAACGATTAAGAACCACCCAGTGGACATAAATGTAAAAACAGCGTCTATTGAACGGTAATGAAGTACACTACGCAAGTGCAAAACGTCCAGTGAAAATGTCATTTCTGGTAATTTTCAGATTTCCCATCAGGCGAAACACTGAATTTATTAATTTTTTTTTTGTACTCTTTGGCAGTTTTCTACGGAAGCCCTGAACCGCAACCTAAAAAAAAAAAGGTAAAAAAAAAAAAAAAGGTAAAAAAAAAAAAATCTAGCATTTCGAGATTAAAGTCGAAATGTTTCGAGATTAAAGTCGAAATGTTTCGAGATTAAAGTCGAAATGTTTCGAGATTAAAGTCGGAATGTTTCGAGATTAAAGTCGAAACATTGTGCATTCATAACAGTGCGCGTCCACTGGCTCAGAGCGCGCGCGTGAAGTCGAACTGCCATGGATAAACACAAAATAGTAGCTTTTTACTTTTATCTGAATTACTTATCTTACTTTATCGTTATAAAATATAATGCGCCGGAATAGACTTTAGCCTATAGGAAAACCAACACGGAAAACACTTTTCAGACTGGATGGAGAAATCCAGCTTTATGAATGAATGAATGAATGAATGAATGAATGAATAGGGCATTTATATAGCGCTTTCATATATGCCTACACTCGAAGTGCTTTACAATCATATCAGAGAATCTCTCCTCAACCATAAGTGGTTATTAAATCTTAGGAAATCACAGGATCCGGCCAAATGATTGGATACAGAATGATGCACTTAAAATGTATCCAGAGCGTATTTACGTTGAAGAGAGAGACCGAACAGTTACTGTTGTGTTCTCGACCCAGATAGTGTTGACTAGACGAGCACGAAAACACCTCAGAAACACTGCCACTAGCACGTGTGACGTGTGTAGAATTTTGTTGAAAGCCCAGATAAAAGTAAAAAGCTACTATTTTGGGTTTATCCATGGCAGTTCGACTTCACGCGCGCGCTCTGAGCCAGTGGACGCGCACTGTTATGAATGCACAATGTTTCGACTTTAATCTCGAAACATTTCGACTTTAATCTCGAAACATTTCGACTTTAATCTCGAAACATTTCGACTTTAATCTCGAAACATTCCGACTTTAATCTCGAAACATTCCGACTTTAATCTCGAAACATTCCGACTTTAATCTCGAAACATTTCGACTTTAATCTCGAAACATTTCGACTTTAATCTCGAAACATTTCGACTTTAATCTCGAAACATTCCGACTTTAATCTCGAAACATTCCGACTTTAATCTCGAAACATTCCGACTTTAATCTCGAAACATTCCGACTTTAATCTCGAAACATTCCGACTTTAATCTCGAAACATTCCGAATTTAATCTCGAAACATTTCGACTTTAATCTCGAAACATTTCGACTTTAATCTCGAAACATTTCGACTTTAATCTCGAAACATTTCGACTTTAATCTCGAAACATTTCGACTTTAATCTCGAAATGCTAGATTTTTTTTTTTTTACAGATTTTTTTTTTTTTTTACAGATTTTTTTTTTTCATCCACTAAACTTAGACAATAGTTGAGCTGTTCTAACTGATCCTGATACCTAAACCTTATGACATTGATCTCATCCAACCATAAGGCCTAAACATTCAAAATCAAGTCTAAGGTTTCTTAAATGTCAGAAAAAGTTAACCCTCTGAGGTAGTGTTGTCAAAAAACTCGGTACTTCGGTACCAAGTCGGTACTAAAAAAAAAAATGTTACGGTACCAGCTTTTCTAGGTACCGAGTACCAGGTTAATCCAGTTCTGTTCTAGACGCGATGTCTGAAACGTGCACAGTTGCGTCCTCTTCATAACGCTGATATGGCTCTCTCTCTCTGAATCCACTTGTACGAAAGGAGGAAAGAGCCACATATGGAAATATTTTGGATTAGGCTAATGTCACGTTGCCATAAGAGGCCGATTACATTGAAAATTCGCGATTTCAAATACAGGCGCGAGGCAAGCGCGCTCCTAATAAAAACTCGTTGGCGTTGCATAGCAACGACAGACGCCGCGTGAGAGCAAGCGCTTTGGAAAGAATAAGCACGCGCAAAAATATAATTAAAAAACACGCGCGACATGTGAACGGCCTCTAAAGTGCTTTCGGGGTAGTTTTACGAGTACATGAGCACAGTAGTATCTACCCGACACCAGAGTACTATGGTATTAGTATTATCATTTAATGTCAATGCCAGTTCTAGACGTATTCTTGCCTTTATAACTCAGCAGGTTTAAAAAGCCTTTTTAAAATTAAATATGAATGCAGTTTTAGATTAATAAAAGGACAGTCAAGTCAAATAAAACATGTTTTATGGTAATGCTACAAAGATACCATTCATAAACATTACTTAGTTATCAACACATTGAGTGAACAATATATTTTTACAACATTAATTAATGTTTGAAAATGTTATTTATTACAAACACCTGATTGTTCATGTTTGTTCACTTAATTCATTGTGCATTAAATAAATAATGGATTAAAACTTTACAAACAACTTTAAAAATGTGTTAGTGTATACTATTGTTTATTTTAGGTCATTTTATCTAATCTTTTTCTAAAGTGTTTATAATACGAATGTACAGTTTCCATACTTGTAACCGTGATAAACACTTAAATATATGTAAATTTAAACTAAGCTTTGGTACCGAAATTGGTACCGAGAACCGTGAATTTTAACTGGTATCGGTACCGAATACTGAAATTTTGGTACCGTGACAACACTACTCTGAGGACCAAAAACGCACACCCCTGCGTTTTGATCGTTTTTTTCTCATAGCTGCAACATAGACTTAAAATACTCCGTCATATGAATAAAATCAATACATGATTATAAACTATAATGTCTTCTGTGTTGTGTTTTGTGGCCTTATTTCAAAAACGTTCATTTTTAGTTTTCACAATAACCACGCATAAACAATATTCCCTCAAAAATGCAAATAAATAAAATGTACATACATGTTGGTCACATATTATGGTAGCCCTGTTGTGCTAAATAGAGTGTAATTTCACCTGTGCCATTAATGTTCATAAGCAACTGAAAAAAGTGCAAATGTCAGGGCATGTCAGAACGTCTATACACCTTGGACCCCAGGAGGTTAACAAACTCATGAAAAACTATTGTAGTTGTTATTTTAGTGTAGATTTGACAGGCTGAGCCGTTTTCTTTTACTCGGCACAACCAAACAGACGGTTATTTCCTCTATGTCTGTTGTTTTGTATGTAGTTACTAGTTATAATACTGGAGACGCAAATTTAAAAAAAAAAAAAATGTAATAGCCGAAGATTGTTCAGCACAGAATAATAAAATCACACCTAAAAAAATAATGAATTACAGAAGGAGATACAAAGTGGATATTGACATTTAAGATTAAAGACTGTGGATAAGCTCTGGAAAAGAACATTTATTGTCCTGAGGGTGAACAGTGGCCGTCATTAAATAAATGAACAACGTTACGTGCCCAACAAATCAATGTGCTCACTGTGCTGCTGATACACCCATTCATATTCAATCATTTTTATTGATCACATCCTTTTCATCCGTTTCATCATCAATTCACCAAAATAACAAAAGTGATGTTCAGAACTTATTTAAAACTATAATAAAATCAGTTTAACCACTGAAATAAACATGGCATTTTCAAAGAAATACAAGCATACAGTAGCATATTTCATTTTATTGTTGCCTAAATAATATACATAAAGAGATAACCGGAGTAAGAGCGTGCTGAGTGACTCGGGAGTTCGTTCTCCTGAGTCGAACGCAAGTCCGAAGTTTGCAAACTTAGTACACTCTCAGAAAAAAAGGTACAAAAGCAGTCACTGGGGCTGTACCTTTTCAAAACTGTCAAAACTTTTGTCCAGTACATTTTAGGTGTTAATATGTACATTTTAGTTGCTAATATGTCCATTTTAAGTGTTAATTTGTACATTTTAGGTGCTAATATGTCCATTTCAGGAGCTAATATGTACATTTTAGGTGGTAATATGTACATGTTAGGTGCTAATATGTAGATTTTAATTGTTAATATGTACAATTTAGGTGCTAACATGTACATTTAAGTGTTAATATGTACATTTTAGGTGCTAATATGTAGATTTAGGTGCAAATAAGTACATTTTAGGTGTTAATAAGTACATTTTTGGTGCTAAAATGTACATTTTAAGAGATAATATGTTCATTTTAGGTCCTAATATTTACATTTTAGGTGGTTATATGTCAATTTCATTAGCTAATATGTACATTTTAGGTGCTGATATGTCCATTTCAGGAGCTAATATGTACAATTTAGGTGCTAATATGTCCATTTTAAGTGTTAATATGTACATTTTAGGTGCTAATATGTCCATTTCAGGAGCTAATATTTACATTTTAGGTGGTAATATGTACATGTTAGGTGCTAATATGTAGATTTTAATTGTTAATATGTACAATTTAGGTGCTAACATGTACATTTAAGTGTTAATATGTACATTTTAGGTGCTCATATGTAGATTTAGGTGCAAATAAGTACATTTTAGGTGTTAATAAGTACATTTTTGGTGCTAAAATGTACATTTTAAGAGATAATATGTTCATTTTAGGTCCTAATATTTACATTTTAGGTGGTTATATGTCAATTTCATTAGCTAATATGTACATTTTAGGTGCTGATATGTCCATTTCAGGAGCTAATATGTACATTTTAGGTGGTAATATGTACAATTTAGGTGCTAATAGGTACATTTTAAGTGTTAATATGTAAATTTTAGGTGCTAATATGTACATTTAGGTGCTAATAAGTACATTTTAGGTGTTAATAAATACATTTTTGGTGCTAATATGTACATTTTAAGAGATAATATGTTCATTTTAGGTCCTAATATTTACAGTTTAGGTGGTAATATGTCCATTTTATGAGCTAACATGTACATTTTAGGTGGTAATATGTACATTTTAGGTGTTAATATGTACATTTTAGGTGCTAATATGTACCACTAAGGTACCAATATGCAGCCTTTGGGTAACAAATGTGTACCTGTGACAGCTTTTGTACCTTTTTTTTCTGAGTGTATTGAGAACAGCGTGTGTTACACGCAGTGTTGGGTGTAATTACTAAGTAATTACTTATTGTAATTTAATTACTTTTCTCTTGAAAATGTTGAGTAAGGGATTACTCTTCATTTATCAGTAATTTAATTACAGTTACTTCTGATGTAATTGAGGTAAATACTGTGTATAGATCAATCCAATCTCACAGCGATTCGTTTGCATTTTATGAGGTGTCTAAATATTACGACCGCACTCGTACAAATTCGTATGAATTATTGTAAAATATGTATGAAAAAAGTGTGAAATGTCATGAGATCAGACATAAAACAATAGTGGGTTTAACATCAAAATGTATTGTCTGATGCTAAAAAGTATGTTTTTATAATGTAACCTTCTCCACCTTGGTCAGTTTAAGGATAATTCAGTCAATTTTATAGTATTTATTTGAAAGAATTAAAACCCTTGTATTATTCAACTGGTTGAGATTGATATGGGATTTTGAATGTAATTAGTAATTAAATACTTTTTAGAGAGAGTAATTAGTACAGTAATCTAATTACACTGTTGAAAAGGTAATTAGTAACTAGTAATTAATTACTTTTTTAGAGTAACTTACTCAACACTTACACGCCACTGCTGAAATACACACACATTTGGCGGGTTGGCAGGTGTTAATGTCAAGCCCTGTATAGTGTGTGTGTGTGTGTGTGTTCTCAATACATAAAACTCTATCATCGCATTGCCGTTTTAACTGTTTATTAAATTAGCAGGGAAGCAGAGTAACCGGATGTTCATTAATTAATTGCTAATCTAAGACTGAAATATTTTTGTACGTTTGATGTTCTTCTGCCTGTTACTCTCTGAACTCTCACGCCGCTTGTTTTTCTCAGAAGGTTTGAGTGACAGGAGGGAGGAATTGCACTTATTCTCTTCACTTTGAGGATGAATTATTTATACATACAAGCTTTGATCCCTTTTATCCTTCTTTGTGCATAAAGAACACATTTGGATTGACATTTTAATAGAAATGTTGTTAAGAACAAATCAACTTGCTCAAAGGGAGAAAGACATTTCTGTGAAATGAAATCATGTGCCCCCTGAAAATGAAAGTTTCACACAAATGATTGGTATTACACTTACTAGGTCCAAAAGCAAAAAGCTAAATTCGATGGGTTGCTCTTTACACACGGTCTCTTCCAGTTTAAGTGGGGAGGTCTTGACCAGAATAAGCTGTAAATTGAACTAAAATGTATCGATGATCATGTTTCTGTGGCCCTGGATTGCATAATGCCTCATTTGTGAGGCACTTTGGATAAAAGTGTCTGATAAACGAATAAATGTAAACATTAATCCATTTAGCATTCTGATTTGGCTTCATTCTAATATATATTTGAATAAATACTCATATCTTTATTTTGCCTGTAGTCAGTTTTATAGTAGTTGGTTTTTCAAGGATTATTTATGCTATTAATTATGCTAAAACTATTCCATAATAACCAAAGAGAAGACTTTTGCATGGTTAAATGCTATTTGTATTTCTTTGTAATACAAAGTGCTGGAGGGATGGCAGATTTTTGTAGGCTTTACCCAAGTTTGCATCACCCTGGTTCAGACAAAAACCCAACAGGATTTTGGATTGTCGCAGAAAATAAGCTCTGTGACCAACATAAATGTATGATTTGTATATCATGATAGGGCACAAATGACAAAACATTATTGAGTTTTTAAGACTAAATACAATCGCCAGAAGAAAACGCTAAACATAAGCTGAATGAACCACATCATAGTCGCACAACTACAATATCAGCACTATTACATTTTCTGCGTTCTCACACACAGTCTTGTCTGCAGCTTTTAAAGGCTGTCCCAAATCACGCCATCCCCTAATTCACTATACCCTACATTACACAACTAATCTAGTTCACTTGATGGATTGAATGGAAAGAAGGTAGCGTTTTCGGACACCGAGTGCGACGGTAGGGCTGCCGCTTTTGCATACTTTGTGCTTGCTTTTTAAAGGGATACGTCACCTCTGGAAAGATGAATGTGTATTTAAAATGGGTCATTGATGTAGAAGAAATGTGAAATTATGTTTGAATTTGACTAAATAAATTTCCAGACCAAAAAATACTTAAATCTCTCGTCTCAGGGGGATATGAGAGTGGAAAGCATAGTAATTCAAAAATACTACAGGTTTTCTACTAATACAGAGCTTAATGCTGAATCCTGAAGTATCCCTTTAATAATAATTTGTAACTTGATAAACTAGCAGCTCCAGTAGTAATTAAAGGATTTATCTTGAAACCTGTCTTGGAACCTATGTATAATTAAACAATGTAATAATTATTGCAGCTAGAGCAGCCCGATTAATCATTAAAAGATCATGATCTCGATTAAAACACCCACACGATCTCATTTCAAAATGACAACGATTCGTGTGTGTTGATAAAACCACACCGATATATTCTAATCTGTGTTGGCGCTGCCACTGAGACTTCAGTTGTCATTAATAGTTAGATATAGAACATTAAAGAATGTATTTGATGTGATGAATTGCTCTGTCATTTATCACATTTACCAATTGTTATAATTTCAATTAGTGGTTAATTATGAACAATTGGCACAATTGGGGACGGGGCTCCATTAGGGCTCCTCCCCTAACCGCACACTGTTAGACCTTACCAGGTTTTTTTACAGTAAAATATTACTGTAAAAATGCACTAAAACTGAAGTTAACTAAAAAATACAACTTATTAGTTTTAGTGCATTGTTACAACACTGTTGCCAGTAATTTACTGTAAAAATGCACTAAAACTCAAGTTAACTAAAAAAATACAACTTATTAGTTTTAGTGCATTTTTACAACACTGTTGCCAGTAATTTACTGTAAAAATGCACTAAAACTCAAGTTAACTAAAAAATACAACTTATTAGTTTTAGTGCATTTTTACAACACTGTTGCCAGTAATTTACTGTAAAAATGCACTAAAACTCAAGTTAACTAAAAAATACAACTTATTAGTTTTAGTGCATTTTTACAACACTGTTGCCAGTAATTTACTGTAAAAATGCACTAAAACTCAAGTTAACTAAAAAATACAACTTATTAGTTTTAGTGCATTTTTACAACACTGTTGCCAGTAATTTACTGTAAAAAATGCACTAAAACTCAAGTTAACTAAAAAATACAACTTATTAGTTTTAGTGCATTTTTACAACACTGTTGCCAGTAATTTACTGTAAAAATGCACTAAAACTCAAGTTAACTAAAAAATACAACTTATTAGTTTTAGTGCATTTTTACAACACTGTTGCCAGTAATTTACTGTAAAAATGCACTAAAACTCAAGTTAACTAAAAAATACAACTTATTAGTTTTAGTGCATTTTTACAACACTGTTGCCAGTAATTTACTGTAAAAAATGCACTAAAACTCAAGTTAACTAAAAAATACAACTTATTAGTTTTAGTGCATTTTTACAACACTGTTGCCAGTAATTTACTGTAAAAAATGCACTAAAACTCAAGTTAACTAAAAAATACAACTTATTAGTTTTAGTGCATTTTTACAACACTGTTGCCAGTAATTTACTGTAAAAATGCACTAAAACTCAAGTTAACTAAAAAATACAACTTATTAGTTTTGGTGCATTTTTACAACACTGTTGCCAGTAATTTACTGTAAAAATGCACTAAAACTCAAGTTAACTAAAAAATACAACTTATTAGTTTTAGTGCATTGTTACAACACTGTTGCCAGTAATTTACTGTAAAAATGCACTAAAACTCAAGTTAACTAAAAAATACAACTTATTAGTTTTAGTGCATTTTTACAACACTGTTGCCAGTAATTTACTGTAAAAATGCACTAAAACTCAAGTTAACTAAAAAATACAACTTATTAGTTTTAGTGCATTTTTACAACACTGTTGCCAGTAATTTACTGTAAAAATGCACTAAAACTCAAGTTAACTAAAAAATACAACTTATTAGTTTTAGTGCATTTTTACAACACTGTTGCCAGTAATTTACTGTAAAAATGCACTAAAACTCAAGTTAACTAAAAAATACAACTTATTAGTTTTAGTGCATTTTTACAACACTGTTGCCAGTAATTTACTGTAAAAATGCACTAAAACTCAAGTTAACTAAAAAATACAACTTATTAGTTTTAGTGCATTTGTACAACACTGTTGCCAGTAATTTACTGTAAAAAATGCACTAAAACTCAAGTTAACTAAAAAATACAACTTATTAGTTTTAGTGCATTTTTACAACACTGTTGCCAGTAATTTACTGTAAAAAATGCACTAAAACTCAAGTTAACTAAAAAATACAACTTATTAGTTTTAGTGCATTTTTACAACACTGTTGCCAGTAATTTACTGTAAAAATGCACTAAAACTCAAGTTAACTAAAAAATACAACTTATTAGTTTTAGTGCATTTTTACAACACTGTTGCCAGTAATTTACTGTAAAAAATGCACTAAAACTCAAGTTAACTAAAAAATACAACTTATTAGTTTTAGTGCATTTTTACAACACTGTTGCCAGTAATTTACTGTAAAAAATGCACTAAAACTCAAGTTAACTAAAAAATACAACTTATTAGTTTTAGTGCATTTTTACAACACTGTTGCCAGTAATTTACTGTAAAAATGCACTAAAACTCAAGTTAACTAAAAAATACAACTTATTAGTTTTGGTGCATTTTTACAACACTGTTGCCAGTAATTTACTGTAAAAATGCACTAAAACTCAAGTTAACTAAAAAATACAACTTATTAGTTTTAGTGCATTGTTACAACACTGTTGCCAGTAATTTACTGTAAAAATGCACTAAAACTCAAGTTAACTAAAAAATACAACTTATTAGTTTTAGTGCATTTTTACAACACTGTTGCCAGTAATTTACTGTAAAAATGCACTAAAACTCAAGTTAACTAAAAAATACAACTTATTAGTTTTAGTGCATTTTTACAACACTGTTGCCAGTAATTTACTGTAAAAATGCACTAAAACTCAAGTTAACTAAAAAATACAACTTATTAGTTTTAGTGCATTTTTACAACACTGTTGCCAGTAATTTACTGTAAAAATGCACTAAAACTCAAGTTAACTAAAAAATACAACTTATTAGTTTTAGTGCATTTGTACAACACTGTTGCCAGTAATTTACTGTAAAAATGCACTAAAACTCAAGTTAACTAAAAAATACAACTTATTAGTTTTAGTGCATTTTTACAACACTGTTGCCAGTAATTTACTGTAAAAAATGCACTAAAACTCAAGTTAACTAAAAAATACAACTTATTAGTTTTAGTGCATTTTTACAACACTGTTGCCAGTAATTTACTGTAAAAAATGCACTAAAACTCAAGTTAACTAAAAAATACAACTTATTAGTTTTAGTGCATTTTTACAACACTGTTGCCAGTAATTTACTGTAAAAATGCACTAAAACTCAAGTTAACTAAAAAATACAACTTATTAGTTTTAGTGCATTGTTACAACACTGTTGCCAGTAATTTACTGTAAAAATGCACTAAAACTCAAGTTAACTAAAAAATACAACTTATTAGTTTTAGTGCATTTTTACAACACTGTTGCCAGTAATTTACTGTAAAAATGCACTAAAACTCAAGTTAACTAAAAAGTACAACTTATTAGTTTTAGTGCATTTTTACAACACTGTTGCCAGTAATTTACTGTAAAAATGCACTAAAACTCAAGTTAACTAAAAAATACAACTTATTAGTTTTAGTGCATTTTTACAACCCTGTTGCCAGTAATTTACTGTAAAAATGCACTAAAACTCAAGTTAACTAAAAAATACAACTTATTAGTTTTAGTGGTGGTCTGATCAAACCATTAAACCATTTTGGCATTTAATTCCATCATTAATGCCAGAGCATTGATTTTCCCCCCGGTGGATGATATAACATCAAGTAACATGAAATGTCAAAACGTTACGTTATTTAAACGTTATACATAAAGCTTGCAGGACAACTGGGTTGGCATTGCCTTTTCAGCGTGAGGAATACACGGTGTGGCGTGTGAGCGTGTGAACTGGTTGAATTGCGTGTGTAAGACTCGAGAACCCTGATGGGTGAATGATCTGAATTAGCCTCTTTTTGAAGTGACTTCAGGTCATTGTTGAGAATGATTTTAATAACAGCTCAGTATGAATGCCCAGCAGTGGAGTTTTATTATTTTTTGTCCATTTAATTTCATGGCCCAACTCCTCTAGTTTCTTTAAGATGACCGAATAAGAATAAGCCATGAATAATTACACCGAGCTAAATGAGAGCAACCAGCATTTTCATGACCTTGCTAAAGCATGTGAATTAATATACATTTTAAATGTATATTTAAATACAATTTAAATATCCATTTTAAATAAAAAAAATAATAAAATAACCGTCCCTCGGGTAAACAGCTGGCACACATTTAGCTAAGTAAAACAGACTGAGCACAAAATGCACAACTAAGACATCCTCAAGGGCCTCAAAAAAATGCTTCCCAATTAATATTTAACATGTCGTTTTACTTCATTATGCTGAGACAACGTCCATGTTATTGTGTTTATTGTTGATATTAGCTTGTAAAACAGACATCCACCATGCACATCGTGTTCTGTCAGCACGAAAAGTCAGAGAAAGAGGATTATAAAAGAGATGTCAGGGGACATCTGCTATGCCAACAGAAGTGTAGCATCTGGAAGACATGTTAACATAATTGAGTCTACTTGCCTGACAAACCTAAGACCCAGATGCATGCTGTAGACTTTGTTAATGATTAATACTTCAATGATGGCATCAGTGCTGGGCATGCTTCTTGATAGTGTGATTGATTCATTTTTTGGTGGGTTTGATTCATCTCTAGCGGCCAGATGCTTTATTATTGACATACAATCTGCTCCACAATGCGGTTAATTCTGAGCAAAAATGTATATCGTTGAACTAACTACAGTGTTACATTTACATTAAACATGATAATTAATTATTATAGCTAAAATAATGTTTGTACATTTATGAAGTGACCTTATTTAAAGGGTTGTTATTAAAGTGATTTCACTTTTTTGATTTTAAATAGTGTATAATGTTGCTGTTGGTGCATGAACAGTATCTGCAAAGTTGCAGCGCTGAAAGCTCAGTGTAAACAGAGATATCGTCTTTTAAAAATCAGGAAGTATATTGCCTACAAAAACGACTCGATTAGGACTACAGCTGGGTTTTATGGTACGTCACTAACCCACACATTTGCATCAACCCTCCCTCCGGAATGTGCAGAAAAGGGCATAGCCATATTTAAGCGGCTCGTCGAGTGTGTGGTCTTCTGTGTTCGAGCTTACCACGGATGCTATACTTCGTCAACAATGGATACAATTTATGTTTGATTATGTTCCTGAAAGTGACGATCGTAATTTAGCTCTCTGTGCTGCGCATTTACGGAAGAAAGCTTCCAGAATCTCCACGAATTCAACCCCGGATTCAACAAGAAACTGTTACTAAAACATGAAGCAGTTCCAACTTTAAAACCAGAGGCAGCAGTTGTTGGGCCACATCATTTTAATTCATCATTTTAAATGTATTTTCATGTATAATTCCAGACATACCCTTGTGTTTTATTTTTTTCAAATGCCAACGCTGGCTTAATAGCCACTAGGCTACTAGTTATGCTATTTTGTGTCTACGACAAACGCGTACAAACTTTATGGACCTGAATTTCGTATAAGTACTAATGTTTTAAATGTATTTTTCATGTATATATGCTTTATTTTCGATTTGATCAAGAACGTAAACTAATGCCAACACTGTTTGTGTTTAACATTAGTAGCCAGTCAGTTGCTATTGTGTAAAACAAACGTGTATAAAATTAAAAAAATGAAGCAAATTATCATTCAGAAACGTTTAGTAAGAGCCGTGTGTGGTGAGGATCTGTTTGACTCTCTTCATCGCCGCTTTCTCAACCCGGTCTCATCCCAAGTCGTCATATAACTGAAGTTTTGGGACGTCTTTTGACCATACGTCAATATTCGCCTTTTTAGGGCCCCCTTAAACGTCGGTAGATGAGGTTATGGGATCCTAACTCTACCCCATACCTAAACCTAACCCTAAACCTAACCCGTCACCTAACTGACGTTAAAGGTAAAGCGTCAGTTGTATGACGGCCTGGGATCGCCATCTACTGGCGTTTAAGGGGGCCCTAAAAAGGCGGATATTGACGTATGGTCAAAATACGTCCCAAAACGTCAGTTACATGACTTTTTGGGATGATACTGTGTTAGCTTTCTCGGTCTGATTCTGGGTCAAACCGATACTGCAGTTCGACACCATAATTTACATCTGGACCGGAGCTCATGACATGGACGTTTCGCCCGTAAAGGTAATGGGCGTTAACCTTCCGGACAACGTGAGCGACAGTTTAGCCAATCACAACACACCGGCCCAAACTAACCAATCTGAGCCCACTACGTGTTTCTGAGGGAGTGGTTTCATAGACTCAGGAAGTCAACCTCTCGTTGGAGGACAGAGGAGAGTGCGCCTGACAATAAAGGGGAAGTTTACGCAAAAATAAGACTTTTAAAAAAAGAAAAACCACAAATACATGTTATATTCCACCCCATAAAAATAATCATTAATCATGCAAAGAAAAAAAAGCAGTCAACGCCCCCTTTAAATATTGTAGCTTTTAAAATCCATGTGAAAATATCTCAAATACAGGGCTCCAGACTAACTTTTCCACAGGTTGAACTGGTGCTACCAACTTTCTCAGTTCCCCTGTGTGTAATATTATCTTTCTTTGTGGTTTTTGAATAAACTGCTGCTGCACCTCTCCTCGTCCCTGCTAAACACAACTCTGAGACTGTACGAGCTCACTGCTGTTCGGAAACTGCTGGCGCTGCGGTTTTCGCTCCATGACAAATGATTCAGACTACAAAAATACATTATAACAGCATACTGTAAGTAATGAATAATTGACAACAGGCTGTTGAATCATTAGAATATAATGCACACGCTCGGTGTGCATCATTTTCTAATAATTCAATGGAAGAGTCAATTATTACACTTATACTACAGTTACCAGACCTCAAGATATTGCCCAGATTTTGTTTTTCAAGACATTTATGAGGTTCTTACATATCTCCCATTGCTTATTCATTTCATTTTGGAGTTAGTAACCTCAGCTTCAGACATTGATTGCCGACTAATGCAGTTATAGAGAGAGAGAGAGATTAAGCATGAATAACCTCAGCCTGTCTCTCTCAACAGTGTTCGGCAGCAGCGTCTCTACTAATAGCGAAACCAAGTTTATCTGCTTCAAGAACAGCGCCGTTATTATCTCGTCAGTGAAAACTGTCATGTAGCTTTTAAGTTGTTAAACTGTTTTAAAATCGTCGCCGACAACACGTTTCTGTGCGAGTGTGTCACTCTTAGAAGAAATGGTTCTATTTAGAACCAGAAATGGTTCCATCCCCCGCTTCATATGCAGTATGGAACTCCAAATGGTTCTATATAGAACCTTTTTTTTTTTTTGGTAAAAGGTTCTATTGGCCAAGTATGGAACCCCAGGGTTCTATATAGAACCCAGAGGAACATTATGCATTAGGGCCTTGAAAGATGGGATTCTAAGATGGGAAAGATGGGATTCTTGAAAGATTCTATATAGAACCATTTTTTTGGTAAAAGGTTCTATTGGCCAAGTATGGAACCCCAGGGTTCTATATAGAACCCAGAGGAACATTATGCATTAGGGCCTTGAAAGATGGGATTCTAAGATGGGATTCTTGAAAGATTCTATATAGAATCATTTTTTTGGTAAAAGGTTCTATTGGCCAAGTATGGAACCCCAGGGTTCTATATAGAACCCAGAGGAACCCTTTTTTTAAGAGTGTATCACCTTTGAGGGGTTCTAAATACGTAGCACTGATAGAACCTTTTAAGGTTCTATATAGAACCATTTCTTCTAAGAGTGTACTATGTGTGTGTGTTTGAGCAGGAGAAAGAGAGTATGTTTAAAAAACGGTGGAGTATCCCTTTAAGAATAATACAGTGACGAAATATAGTGTAAACTTGTCAATAAGCCACAACAGTTTTTCACACCAGAATACTGTTTTGCACAGGTGAAGTCCATGTATTTTCATTAATTCATGTTGCGTTTCACACACCGGTGGTCGGCCCTGTTATCTCTAATATTCAGTTCTGCTCATGAATATCTTGTTTTCTTGATAGCGAGTGTTTCCAATAAAACTCCTGGATATCTTCCAAATGTTTGATGCCATGAACCTCACAAACCTTGGCTCTTCCTCAGAAGCTTGTACACATGATTATCTTTGCTGGTGGATTGATATAAACCTGTGCCCTATGAAATGAATTGGCTGATCGGAGATTTAAACTGATTTGACGATTAATCAGAGGATTTTTTGTCATTTTTCAGCACTCGATAGGCTATAGAAAAGGACAACTGACCAAATGCATTTCTTTTGAATTACATAATGAGTATTGCAGACTTTTTCATTATGCATTAGGGCCTTGAAAGAGGATGTCTTTCATAATTCATTGTTTTAATTCAGGCAACATTACAGATTTCTTCAGTGAATCAGTTTGTGTCTGAGAACAGCTGTGCTCAATATAATCTCGTCTTCACTTTGAAGCAAGACATTAAGATTTCACGCAGAAAAGTTTGAACATTTGTCTCGTTTGTTGCATCCATTTGCAAGGGCTTTGGCATCAACTTTTTCACAGATGTTTCTTTTAAAATTCCTTTGCCGAAATAAAATTAGACGCAAATGAGTCAGTTGTTGATTTGCTGTGAGCGTTTAAAGATATAAAATGAATATGGATAGATATCAACATATCGTTTGATGAGAAATAGTTGAGAAACATCTGAAACTCTAGAGAAGGCGTATGTGAGATTATTTGAGATCTTTTCTTACACTCTATAAAATGCTGGGTTGTTTTAACCCAAAATTGGGTAAAATATGGATGGACAAACCCAAATGTTGGGTTAAAAATGTAATTTAAAATTATAACCCAACTTCAATTTTTACTTTTTTTTTATTACATTTTTAAACCAACATTTGGGTTTGTTCATATTTGACCCAAATTTGACCCAAATCTCTTAATGGTGTCTTGGAGAAGCAACTAACATAGTTGACACACAGAGTAGATTTGGGAGTTTTCTTTACATAAGGGTCTTTTACAAAGAGTAACCTTTCAGCCTTTAAGGTTTATTTTACAAATTAATTTATATCTGTATTTCAATTGGGATGAGCGTCACATGTCTGACAAGTTTCATCAAAACATTTCAATAAAAAATATGAAATTATATTTTGCATTAAAATAAATTAAGCTATATTTATATTGTGATTAAGTACATTTAAAGTTCTCATTTCTTTGATATATAAAATCTAACTGAAATGTGAATTAGCATGTTACACATTTTAGTATTTGCTTTACTGAAATTAATTAACAATTATTAAAAATGACAGTATGCTTACTAGGCCCATCACAATCATGTTTGCAATAATTGCATTAAATAACAGTTTGATTCTGTTTTGTTCATGTCACTTGTGTCACAGTGTAACAATGTTATTTTTTACATGGAATCACATATAATATATAATAATACAATTTATGAAATAATAGGCCCACATGATTTACTTTAATGCTGTGAAATTATATTATATTTCACAGCATTAAAGTAAATCATATAATATTACAATATAAAACCTAATATAATATGCAGTCTGATTAAACCCACAAACCTTTGTTTTGAATGAACTCTTTTCACTGTCTATCTATGCACTGTGATTGAAATTCATTGAAACTTCACCATTATTGTGGTTCTCTCAAATAATTGCGATTAGATCGAATAACCGTGATCGATCAACGCGACAGGCCTAATGCTAACGAATGTCACGGTTTTGCATTTAATCATGTGGAAAACCGTGATTAACTGAGATTAATATTTCTCCAACGAAACAAAGCAGATACTGAAAAAGTACAGCGCTTTCAGTGTTTTCTTATTCAAGTGACGTATCATACAGATACAGCATCACTAATGCATCATTCTGAGGACTATTACATTGATTTAAATCTGCCCCCGTTCTGAGCTGACAAGCATAGAAATGAGATCTATGTCTGCTATCTGTGTACTCTGCCAAATGCTAATAAGATTGTGTTGGACATGACAGAGAGCTTAACTCATCTCCTGATGGTCTGCATTAAAAACACACTCCAATTACCTGGTTTTAGTTCAACTGTTTTTTGTTGTAGTTTTTTTTTTTTTTTTTTTTTCAGAATGACATTTTAATCTGGAATGAGATTTGGCTAGCTGCGTGTTGTCAAGTTTTCATTATTTGTGCGTAATTTTTGTGAAATGTCAGCCCAGTGTGTTGATTAGCACTCCTGCGACCTTGGCTATCAGAAAAACGCCAGTGGCTCGGTGTGTGAATATTAAACAGGTCAGTCTAAATGGATTTCCAAACACAGTTCCACAATCTCCCAGCTTGAATTATTAATGATGGACGTTTATTGACCTGCATAAATCCATCAAACTCATGATTAGAAATTACATCATGGCTCGACAGACTATACATATTTGTTTTAAAAAGAAACATTATCTGAGACTGAGAGCGAGGCGTGTACAAAGTCTGAAGCTTGTCTATTAAAATCCATCAGGCCTATATTTGCAGTTTCACAGTGTCAACACAAGGGGGCAGCACTAGATTCACCAAAATCAATTAATAACTGATGTTTGGTGCAAAAGGTCTGATACAAACCTCAAATGTCTAGGGCCCTTTAGGGCCCTTTCACACCTACCTTGTTTGGTCCAGACTTTCTGACTTTTCAGTTTGGTCCGAATCAAAATTACCAACGCATTCTCATCCTAGGGCGTCATATAGTGACGCTTTTGACAATGCATATACATCCAACGCACATGGCACCCTTTAGCGTCAATATAACACGCTTCGGTTATGGGTAGGTTTAGGTCAGGGGTAGGGTTAGGGTTACACCACTAGGAGGCGCCTTCTGGCCCAAATCTGTGTCTCATATTGACGCTAAAGAGTGCCATGTGCGTTGGATATGCATTGGCAAAAGCGTCAGTATATGACGCCTTGGGATGAGAACGGGATGTGTCGTTCTCAATGATACGTGGTAAAAATTCGTAAAATTCTTTAGAAACCAAACAAAAACTTTCTGAAAGTATAAAATGTATCAAAACGTGAACTTTGGTGTGGACCTTGGTGCGGACTTTCAGGTGTAAAAACATCCTTAAACTAGTTTAAAGTCGGATGACACCAGCGCTGACATTCTCAATAACACGGATGTGGAAAACAGGAAGATCATTGCGCCACAACGATACAGAAAACGTTTCACTTCACAAATTACCAATGTTTACCATGGATTTACTCTAGTAACACTAACTGTAAACATGGTTTGGGATATTGAAGAGAGAAGAAGCATAAGAGAAAGGAAAACCACAAATGTGATCTCCTTAATAGAAAAAAGACCCCAGTAATCAGCCCATTCTCACCCCCAAGGCGTCACTTAACTGACGCCTTGGGAAGCATTTGGACATGCTTCAATATCTGACGCTTTAGGCGCCCTTTAGCGTCAGTAAGATGACGCCCTAGGATCGCGCCTTGGGGTGAGAATGCGTTGCAGTAATCTACTTTCAACAATTTTTTAAAAAGTATAACATTTATGGCCAATACACCAAAGTTTACAATCAAAAATGAACTCAATTTCTCAGCAAATTCTTCCAATATCAAATGATCTGAGCTCTATTCTTATTGCATGTAGCTATTGACTCAGCTGCATCTATTTTCTTTCATCCTTCTAAGGAATTAAACATCAGAGACAATGTCGCTCCTGAAAAGAAACATTACTGAGAACCCAGTTATGTCTGCTAAAAGATGAAAGAGCAGTTTTGAGCAATGAAATATTCATCTGCGATTAGATAAGTATCAAAGATCAAAGACATGTCATGTACACATAAAACAAATTAAATTCATGTAGTATTAACTAAAAGACCAACTTATAGTTTGAGGTTTAGAATTGATACAGGTTTTATATCTATGGAGGAAAAAAAGGTTTGAGTGAATTCTCTGTATTTGATATCAAATCAATGCTGGAATATTGTCACGGATTGGATTGTAGAGTTTCGTGAGCATTCCCTTGTATTAATAAAAAGGGCAAATAATTAAGTGGTCATGTAACTCCTGTGTATTTCCTCAATGTTGTTATCACATGTCTTTAAATGATGCTGACACTATGGCCGGACCGGATTTGCTGTTGGCTCCCCTCGCAGTAATCCGTGATTTATTATCCACTTTGTGCTGACAGCTCTTCTTCTTCCCTCTCTCTTTCTAGGTTGTGTCAGAAGAGCAGGCGAGGATGAAACTGAAGCCCAGTAAAAGAGATTCCCCCTGGGGGAGCCATAGACAGATGAGGAGCCCCTGGAGCCACTGACCCCGTGTCTGAATGATCTATGGATAAAGACCACCAGCCCTCAAGAGTCAATCTTCTACTGCTGAGCATTTCTACATTGGCAGACACAAACAAATGTTGCTCTGTAATTCCTGAATATCTACAGTCTGAACATTCGGTTCCTAGGCTCCATTTTCTCAAAGTTACCTTGCCGTTACTAGAAAAACAACCTACCACAACTGTACTTAGTCTGAATATCTCTGACTCGGTAATTGCCGAGTGTCTACAGTCTGAACATTCGGTTCCTGGGCTCCATTTTCTCAAAGTTACCTTGCCGTTATTAGAAAAACGACTTACCACAACTGTACTTAGTGTGAATAACTCTGACTCGGTAATTGCCGAGTGTCTACAGTCTGAACATTCGGTTCCTAGGCTCCATTTTCTCAAAGTTACCTTCATGTCACAAGAAATACGACCAACTCACAATCCAGCAAATGCATCCAAAGCTTCCGGGAAAGCCCATGTATCCTCACATCACCTTCCAATCGCATGACCGTGAAAGAGGAAAGTTATGGCGTCTCATTGAGAATGCTGAGGTCGGGCAGGCAACGAGGTCTAACGGGATCGATACAACCCTGCTGATTAATGGGCAGATTTCTCTTCAGTTTAGTGTGTCAGAGAAAGAATCATCTGCCAAGAAGACCAAGATTGTGAAACCAGGTCTCTTCGGTCTTTAAGAGTCGCATTTCCATTGCAAAGTAACCCTGCTCTGGACCTTCTTTGAAGCTTTGTATTATTTAATACTGCGCCTTCTGATTTGCAATCAATACGACCCTTGCAAAGCAGTGTGAATCAAACCGTCAGCCTGGAGCAATTGGCTTTTTGTAGAATAAGTTATTTTCACTTTGTTCCTGGGTCAAGTTTACGTAATAATGGAAATGCAATTTCAAAGTTCACCAAACTGGGATGAAAAAGCAGCAAAGCTTGAATCACTGTCTCAGTTGCATTTCAATTGCCAAGTAAGTATTTTTTTGTAACTCTGCATCATTTAACACTGCTTCTTCAGATCCACAATCAAAACGACCCTTTCAAAACTGTGGGTCAAGCTTCACTTTGTTCCTGGGTCAAGATTACGAAAGATCGGAATCGCAAATGCCTTGACGCTCCAACAAGCCCGGCAAAGCTTGACCTGCAACATCGTGAATCCTTCGAACCCAAGTGCAACTAAGCGGACGACATTGCTGTGAGTGAGTGCATGTGGTGGTGGCCCTCAGCATGGTGTTGCCACCACCAGACAAGCGGCATGTGTGTCTTACCACCTTTGTGATCATGACCAGCATGGCCTTCATGGACGCCTACCTGGTGGAGCAGAACCAGGGTCCACGGAAGATCGGTGTCTGCATTATTGTCCTGGTCGGGGACGTCTGCTTTCTTATCGTCCTCCGCTATGTGGCGGTTTGGGTCGGAGCAGAAGTGCGGACGGCTCGGCGAGGATACGCCATGATCCTGTGGTTCCTCTATATCTTTGTGTTGGAGATCAAACTTTACTTCATCTTCCAGAACTGTAAGGCTGACCGTAAGAGTCTGGAGACTGTCGCCCGGAAGGCTTTAACTTTATTGCTGTCTATTTGTGTGCCAGGCCTGTACCTGGTTCTGGTGGCTCTGGATAGCATGGAATACTTCCGTACCTTCAGGAGAAAGGAGGACATGAGGGGTCGGCTCTTCTGGGTGGCTTTGGACTTGCTGGACCTGCTGGATATGCAGGCAAACCTTTGGGAGCCACAGCGGACGGGTTTGCCTATTTGGGCTGAAGGTTTGATGTTCTTCTACTGCTACATTTTGCTTCTGATTCTTCCCTGCGTGTCTTTGAGCGAGGTCAGCGTGCAGGGCGACCACGTGTCTCCGCAGAAGATGATGCTCTATCCTCTTCTCAGTCTGGTCACCATCAACATCGTCACCATCCTCATACGTGGCGTCAACATGGTGCTCTTCCAGGACAGCCGGGTCTCCACCATCTTCGTCGGGAAGAACGTGGTGGCCATCGCGACCAAGGCGTGCACCTTTCTCGAATACCGGAAACAGTCACGGGAATTCCCGAATCGAGAGAACGCAACCGGAATTCCCATGGAAGTCCAGCAGAACTCGGTGGGACATGGACAAGCTCTTCCGAATGCAACGAGCCTCCCACATGAACCCACTCCAGCACGGGATATTATGGATACATGACCAAGGAACCAAAATTAAGTCTTTGGTTTGATGCAAGAGCCAACAAAAAGCATCAAAATCAACAGATAAGATGAACCGGTGAACTGTTTTGAAGTACTTTGATACAACATTTCAGCATCATAAGGTGCTTCGTCCTCTTCTTGACGGAGGTAAATCAGCCAATTTTGAGCGGTGTTGTTCAAAGGAAAACATTCAGTGTCTTATAATTTGTTCAACTCCATCTTCTCCACAGTTAGCAATGAAGAACTGCTGTTTTCATTGGAGTGCCTGCGGTGCAAAATCCTTTTCCCATGAGACCAAACTCTTGTTCCCACGTCCACTTTTCTGTCAGACTGAAATTTCCCTTTCTTGCAAGTACAGAATGGTGGAACTAAAGTGTAATGAGTTTATTATTGAAGGAACTAGACAGATGAGGTTGATATTATGACCAAATGTTGAGGAGTAGTCCTACATGCCTGCAGTATGTGTTTGCGCTCGTGTTTTATGATGTGTTGATGACGTTACAGAAATTAGATTAAATAAGAAAGTAAGAAATTTGTATCCGATGAGTATATAGAATTTCTTAGGAAATAAGCGAATGCACTTCCAATTGATTGGTATATGGATTATTATTGTTGTTATCATTATATATGTATATACCACTTGTGTACTTGTTTTTTTTTTTACATTTTTGTTTGAGGACTTAGCCGTTTAATAAAAAAAAATTATAATAAAAAAAGTTTTTGCTATTGCTTGAAGGGTTTTTATTAGGGATGTCAAACGATTAATCACGATTAAACGCATCCAAAATAAAAGTTTGTGTTTACATAATATATGTGGGTGCACTGTGTTTAATTATTTTATATATATATAAATACACACACATGCTTGTATATATTTAAGAAATATTTTCATGTATATACTGTATAAAAGATTTATAATTTATATGATATATAAATATTTTATATACAAATAATATTTTTTCTTAAATATACATGCATGTGTGTGTATTTATATATATATATATATATACATACAAAATACTTATACACAGTGCACCAACATATATTATGTAAACACAAACTTTTATTTTGGATGCGATTAATCGCGATTAATCGTTTGACAGCCATAATATATATACAAAATAATTATAAACAGTGCAACATATATTATGTAAACACAAACTTTTATTTTGGATGAGATTAATCGCGATTAATCGTTTGACAGCCATAATATACATATATATATACAAAATAATTATACACAGTGCAACAACATATATTATGTAAACACAAACTTTTATTTTCGATGTGATTAATCACGATTAATCGCTTGACAGCTCTAGTTTTTATGCTAACAAAATGCAAAAAGTGATTTCTTAGTATTTTTGTCTTGTTTCCAGTACAAATATCTAAATATTCTTAAATCATAGATACATGAAGAAGCAAAAAGACTTGTTTTTCAGAAAAACAACAATTAATATGTTAAATAAAGTGTTTTTTGCTTAAAACGAGAAAATATCAGCCAAAAAAATCATATTTTTTTCCTGATATGACCCCACTGACATATTTTTTTCTACCTTTAAGCATTTTTGATAGCTTTTTTTTTCATAAAACAATTTATCTTAAATCATTTTGCTTGTCAAGCAAATATATCTTGATTTAAGAATGCTTAGATATTTGTACTGGAAAACAAGACACAAATACCGAGGAAGAAAATCATGTTTTGCAGTGCACACGAACAGACAGTCACAGCATTTCTATTTCAGCCCTTGTTTAAATCAGTTCCTCTAATGTTTGAGTAAACACACCGTGTCTTCGGAAGCGGATGGGAGGGTAAATGGCATCTGGGAAAATGAAATAAATTACACATGGCCCCATCAGCGGGGACTCACCTTACTAGAGTCACACAGCGTGAAACTGATTCCTAAAACACTAAGGCCTTTTTCTCAGTATGCAGTGCGAATGCGAAAACCATTTACTATCCACGTCTGATTTATTCAGCATATGTAGCAAGCAACCTGATGTATTCAATTTCAACAACGTTAATTTATTGCCACCTGCATATGGTGGGCGTTCTCGTGTGGCATTGACTCACTCCTCTGCGTATTGTGCTTTTTGAGAGTTTCTCTCATTTAGCATCCACCCACCATATGACAGCTTGAATATCCCTTTACCATACAATGTCTCATATGGCGACATATTCACTTCAAATTAACAGTATTTAGAATAAAACATGTTGTATTGCATTATGTCGTGTTTTATGGTATATTCATGCACCAACAGAAGAAACATGCTATTAAAACTGCATTGTTCATTAATAGTCAAAAAGCATTTACATGCACGGGTAAAAATTAAATATAGTTTCAAAGCAGGTCAGGATGTGCAACACAGAACACTTCATAAATAGTATAAATGATATCCGTCCCACACGTATGCATGCTTGCTGCATCTGTTAAGTTATATGCCGTGGTTCAGATAGTAGTGAAAAATTAGAAAATATGAATGTCTCCTTATGGCATTTCTGTACAGCAGTGGAATTGCAATCATGCATTATCTAATTGCAATTTTGTATAGATGTGTTCATCAATTATTGAAGTTGATAAGTATCTATCCATTATAGTATGATACAAGAATGAGTTCCAACACTAAAAATAATTTAGTGTAGGATTTACTTTGAAACTATTTTCACTCATAAATTGCAAGATGCATTAAAGCTGCAAGCAGCGATGGGCGGGCCCTCGCACCTGTAGCACGTCGGGGTCTGAGGCGGCCGCATTTCATTTTCTGCAGCTCAGCCAGTGCGGCTGTGCATTTGCCACACTGCTTCGTTAAAGGCCACTTCCTGTTGCCAGCAGGTGGCGCTATGACTGTGGGTGAATGTCGGCATGTAGATTTGATCAGGGCGGGACTCTTGTCAAATGTGTTAAATTTCGTGCAGATCTGGGCATTTACAGCCAAGTTACTACAACTTCCTGTTTCATGGCGAATCATCGACGCCACGGACACGCCCATCGACGAAAACGCGCAGATAGCACAACTTTTCATCGTCAATGCCTTTAGAAGGCACAGCAGAAATTTGAAGGCGATCCGACAAAAGCCCTAGGAGGAGTTAGTTAAAGTACGTAATGAGTAAATCATCCAAAAATGGCGGTAAAATTAGAAATGGCTGACTTCATGTTGAGTTTAGGGCATCGCTCCAAGAGACTTTTCTGTGCGTCTGGACATGGTAGATGTACCACAGAAATTTCGTACATGTCGGTCAAACATGCGACGGGGGCTGCTTCGTTAAATGTCACTTCCTCTTGCCACTAGGTGGCGCTATGAATGTGGGTGAATGTCGGCATGTAGATTTGTTCAGGGCGGGACTCTTGTCAAATGTGTAAAATTTCGTGTAGATCTGGGCATTTACAGCCAAGTTACTACAACTTCCTGTTTCATGGCGAATCATCGACGCCACGGACACGCCCATCGACGAAAACGCGCAGATAGCACAACTTTACATCGTCAATGCCTTTAGAAGGTACAGCAGAAATTTGAAGTTGATCCGACTAAATCCCTAGGAGGAGTTCGTTAAAGTACGGAGTGTGTAAATCGTCCCAAATCGGTCGCCGAATTCAAAATGGCGGACTTCCTGTCGAGTTTAGGGTATGGGTTCTTGAGGCTTTTTTGTGCGTCTGGTCATGGTAGATGTACCACAGAAATTTCGTACATGTCGGTCAAACAAGCGGCGGGGGCTGCTTCGTTAAAGGTCACTTCCTGTTGCCAGCAGGTGGCGCTATGACTGTGGGTGAATGTCGGCATGTAGATTTGTTCAGGGCGTGACTCTTATCAAATGTGTAAAATTTCGTGCAGATCTGGGCATTTACAGCCAAGTTACTACAACTTCCTGTTTCATGGCGAATCTTCGACGCCACGGACACGCCCATCGACGAAAACGCGCAGATAGCACAACTTTACATCGTCAATGCCTTTAGAAGGCACAGCAGAAATTTTAAGTCGATCCGACTAAATCCCTAGGAGGAGTTTGTTAAAGTACGGAGTCTGTAAATCGTCCAAAAATGGGCGCCAAATTCAAAATGGCGGACCTCCTGTCGAGTTTAGGGTATGGGTTCTTGAGGCTTTTTTGTGCGTCTTGATATGATACACGTCCCCACCAAATTTCGTGCATGTAGGTTGAACGTGGACGAGGGGCTAATTTTTTCCAATTTTCTAGGTGGCGCTAGCGTGCCATTTTGCCCCGCCCATCCGCGAAACCCACAAAATACGAAATTTTTCACCAGTCCTGACATGCGTGCAAAATTTGGTGAGTTTTTGAGCATGTTGCGGCCCCGAAAATGGCACTTACTTTGCAGAAAAAATAAAAAAATAAAAAAATAAAAAAAAATAATCCTAACAGTTTCAATAGGGTCCTCGCACTGTTAGTGCTCGGGCCCTAAATATATGTTGAAAGAAGTAGGATTAAATTAAAGGATAAAGAAAATGTTGTTTGTTTGTTATTGCCTGACAGAAAATCTAATAGGAAAAATAAAACCCAAGGTCGGAACACAATAAGTGCAATTAAAATCTGACAACATGATGAATATGCTGTAATATTATATTTCAAAAGCCTCGTTTGACTCCCAAACATGAAAATATACTGTGTATCTGTGAGATGTGGATGCAATACCCACAGCTACATATATCTTACTGTGCAAAAATATTTTTTTATGTTGTTTTCTTTAATAAATATTAAAGATCCAGCCTTAACCTTCAGCATCTTCAGATCTATAATTCAGTAGTGTGGGTGTTTACCAATAAGCACATACTGTAAATGCAAAAAGTGATATAATTAGAATTCTATATCTGAGCATGCAAATATTAAGGATCTGCTATAGCTAGTAAAAAGTTAAATGAAGTGAAACTGATTTTTGTGCACAATATTGAGAGATGCACGTGTTATCATTCACATTGGATGAAGAGAAAAGAAATGAAGGAACATTATCTTTCATTCGAAACACATCAATAAACCACGTTCAGATGCCAGCACCCCCGCAGGCACGCTTAGATTTGCTTTAACAACATTAAAGATTCAGTCTCACTCTAAAACCAGTCAAAGGGTCCCTAAGCCTTCAAATGTGTGTTTAGTGCTCAGAAATGGCAAAACTTGATCGAGGCGAGGCCATATATAATGCATTATTTTTAAAACTAGCTACTATGTATCAGCGTTATATTCAAACTTAGGCCTATTCGTGGTAACTTAGCCCTTTAAAAGAGTCTAAAGGATGTAACCATTAACGCATGATGTCAATCATGTGTTTTAATAGATTCAACTATTTATTCAATTTGAAAATATACATTTTATTGGTTACCACTGGCAAAGAAAACCAGAAAATATCAGGGAATTTATTTATTTATTAAATTTGTTCATTGAATCATGAATATATGCATAAAATCATAAAAGCCCCTGTTGGATTAATAAAGTAAAGTTGTAACTAAAGGAAGCAAGGATATTTCTAGTCAATAAATTTGTTCTTGTAATGAGAGATATAATTGATTGCAAACTATATCGTACGATTTTTTCAGAAGAATTTTCACGTATAAATCGCTTTTTACATTGCTGATGTGTGAACAGCTTGTAACGAAACTAATAAAAGGTGATGTTCCCCAACTTAGGTTGTCGATGAGAGCCTCTTGTGTGAGGAACGCGGGACGTTTTTGCCGGGAAAATCAAAAGAATATACGCGAATGTTTCCTTCCTTTCAGTGACAGAGAAACATTTATTTCTTCATGTGAAGAACATTTTAATAATCTAAAGAACGATTATTCACAATAAAGAACCATTTGTGCATTGAAAAGTTTCCATAAATGGAACCATCGATACCAATAAAGAGTGTAATTCAATCTACAGCCATATCTACATCAGTCTATCATCAAACTATCATAACAGTGTATTTGTAATTAGCCTACCTCATCAGTCGACATGTTGTTGAATGAAACATCCACATGATCAGATGGTGTTTTCACCGCTGTCGTTGTTGTGTGTTTATCTTGTTATTGAGGGAGGAACGTGCACAACACATCCAGACGAATCCAGCGAAACTACCGGAAGTAAGCGGGCGCCATAACTGATCTGTTGCTGGGTAGCGTTGCGCGCCTATGCACGGCGGTATTTCCGGTGAAACTTCCGCCGATCGTAGAGTCCATGCAATACCGAGAATTTATATTGAATTTTATACTCCATGGTTATACTAAAGAAACGTTAGTCACAAAAACAGATAAAACAGACACCCCTCGTTGTGTTTATGCTTCTTTTTAAAATTATATTAAATAAATATAACTATATATAAAATTACATCTAAACGTATGTACGTTTCATTTCAAAGACTGGAGGACAGTAAATTTTGAAGACTCTGCCATAATCCCGTTTTTCTCGGTTTTCCTCCGCTTAAATCTCCACAACCGGAAATGGACGAGCATCCTTGCGTCAAATGCGAAATTTATGCGTGCATAGCCCATTGTTTTAGTTGCAACTTGCGTCCACTGGAATACACAGCCCGCGATTTACGACTGTCACTAACATTAACTTTTATAATGTCGAGTGGGAAAACATTTTCCGTTATAAAATGGCGGCAGTAAAATTTAAATTTGGAAGAGAAAACATGGTGAGTTAAATAAAATACCCGGGATCGACTGCCCCTGTCTGGTGCCATAAAGTTCTGCAGGTATTAAAGGTTTAAAATAAAAAATTAAATTAAATATAATGCAGTTTTTGCTATAATAACTCTTATTTAATGACATTAGTAAAAAAAAATATAATAAATATTTTTGTTATATTATATTATATTAACAATTTTAAAAAAGAGGGAAAAGATAGAGAGATAAAGGCAGACATATCAACTTTACTGTCACTTTCACAGCTGCTGTATTAGAAACACTCACAGCAGCATTAACTAGCTTTATTTGTCACTTGTGTAGTGTTATAAATGTACAAAAAAAACTTTTCTGAAGTGAAAATATGAAAAACTTTGCTGCAGGATTTACAATGTTGATGACCGTCATCATAGTCTGAGAAAATGGTCCGTATAACAAGGGTTTGTGAATTATGCATACTTTAAAATCAAAATCCAGTAATTATGAATGACTGTAAAAGTCCCAGAAATTCATTTGTTAAAAGGTACGTGAACCTTAAGCGTTCAGGCTTTCAGGTTACTGGCAACATTTCTCAGTTTTCTGTATGTTATGGATTTTAATACAATGATGCAGCACATTATCAAAAAGGCACTTTGCATTAATAACACTGAGGCAGATTTATAATGACAGAAAATGAAGGTGCAGCTGCTGCAATCACACGCTCGCCCGTAAATGTGTGACTTGGGCATCCTCCAACACTAATGCTCATGAACTCCATCATAGGAAACATCTACAAGCTTCCATTAGAGCGCTCAGGATCCGCCGTCGTGATTTGTGAACTTCAGCAGTCATAGGTTAAGCAATTTTGTGATCATTTTTGAGATGGGGAATTCTGCCATTTTTAATATTTCAAGGCTATTTATGGAACTAATCCAGAATTGCAAATGGTTCATTTGGGAAGTCTACCATGACAGGTACATTTAAACTCTAATTGAATAGAAATGCATCTTGTGTGGCTTTGTTTGGAAAGCACAACTTGCTCGTAGAAGGACAAAGTTTATTAGATTGTGCTAATGAAGACAAAGTATCTGCATGATATTTAGCAATTTCTTGTTGAATATGCTTTGTTTCTGCATTGCATACTGTACATCAAGTGGCGACCCAACACAATCATATAGGCTTAATATTATACAAACATACACACATTTAAATATATATATATATATATATATATATATAATTTATTATATAAATACATATATATATATATATATATATATATATATGTAACCCCTACACCCGGGTCCCACTCGACCCAGCATGAGAGTCTGTCACTATGCGCCTATTGAGATCAGGGGAGTGAGGTTTACTCGCACAGCAACTACTAGCTGGCCTCCTATAATATATATATATATATATATATATATATATATATATATATATATATATATATATTAAATAAAGATGAATCATTATTAAAGTTACAAAAGCTGCTTAGTCAAGAGCAGAGTGTGGTTTCCTTGTCTTTTGTTGTTTAACATTTAAAAACAGACAGCAGGAATATTAGGCTGCTGTCACTTTAAGACTTTCTCGACTGTTTACATCCACATAAGCTTGCTGTACTCGTCAAAATGGGCATGTTGGCATAAATTGTGTGAAAATTTGTCCGTTCAAGCGCAAGATTTGAAAGAGAACTCAATATTTACAGGCCGTCTGAGATCTCTTAAACATTTTCTTGCGTTTGAATGTTTAAATTGGCAAAACTTAAATGAGTTTAGTTTGAACACAGATAGCAACGTGTGCTGTATCAACAGGTGATGACTGTGTTAATTATAGAGCAGAACACTTGCATTGAACAAAGTTTTGGGGAAGCCAACATCCGCTAGCCGAACTCTGTTGAAAAATGACAATGCATAAAACAGAAAAACCATATTATGGATGCATATGTGTCGTCAGAATGAAGGAATGACAAGACTAATGGATTGAATTCAACAAAGTCTTAACTAATGGATGCAAATTCTATTGGGAAATATGGTTACATGACTTAACAACCACAAAAAACAAAACAAAAAAAAACATGAAAGGCACATGAAAGTCCTGCTTGTTAGATATTCTGTCCTCATTAGGGAGAAAGAGACCAAGAGATCTGCTTATCAGCACCAAACCCCCAGTGTGAGTCTCATTACTCAGAATCAAGTGGAAGAGTTTGTCTCGAGCTCAGATTGAAGACATCTGACTGACAACCATTATCTTCGAACACTCATTACGCTGTCAAATTCGTTTCCGTCTATCTTATGGTTGTTGATTGGATGCGGGGTCCACTCTCGTACTTCTGCATATTCAAACATGCAGTGCCATTATTGGTCACATGGTTTTGATTATCATTAACTTTTTGTGATGGTTTGCAGATTGAAATTTTATAATTGAATAAAAAATGAAAACAAACAAGTGTGCTTGAATGTGATATTTCAACGCATTCTCATCCTAGGGCGTCATATAGTGACGCTTTTGACATTTCTTCTAAATCCAATGCACATGGTACCCTTTACCATCAATATAACACATACAGTAATGGGTAGGTTTAGGGTTAGACCACTAGGAGGCGCCTTCTGGCCCATATATATCTGCTAAAGGGTGCCATGTGCGTCGGATGTTGACGAAATGTCAAAAGCGTCAGTATATGACGCCTTGGGATGAGACCAGGAAATACTATATCGTCTGATCTTTACGCAAGTAAAAACTTAACAAATAAAGGTAGCCATAGTAAAAAAAAAAAGAAGAAGCAGTGTACATGCAGTTATGAAAATTACAGTCATTCAGCAAAAGGCAGGTCAATGCTGAAGAAGCCTGACAGAGTTAACCTCGCAGACGGTTGTATCCGCTTGACTGGGAGAGCAGAATCACAGCTTTACCAGTCAAACTGGTGTAATTACGGAGCAAATGCTCCAGCACTGACAGGTGGTGAATTGCCCCCTTAATAAGAGGTTTTACCTGCAAAATGGGAGAGTTTAGCTGTTGCAGATGGTTTATATCTCTCACACACAAATACTCCATTAAATCAGACATCATTCAGTTTTAAAGGCTCGGATGATGATGATGATGTGGCTCAGATTTTTAAAAAGGTCTATAGACAAAGGCTTTTACAAGCAAAGGCTGGTTACTAAACTTAGATTTGATCCCACTGTATTTATTACTAATGCACATACAGTGACTCAAAAACACTTTAAAATGACTGAATCATCAAAGCAAGTCTTAACAGGCCACAGGAGGTTTTCTCTGGGTCTTCATTATTCATAACAAATGCCACTTAGTTTGGTTTTTATGCATTTAATGTGAAAGCAGTGAGACATGTGCAAATATAATCTGTGGCCTCATCCAATGATGTGTTACTGCGAAATCTCTGTAATTCAAACAGTGGTGTTAGTCTGCCATCTGCTGGCTGTTGAATCCAATCATTTATTTTCCATGTCCTAATAGCCTATTACATTGGGTATGCCAACTGTAATATATAATTAACACAAAGTTTATGAATAGGCGATGAATAGGTACATATGTAAATACTGGTGTTTTGCACTGTGTATAATGGTAAATGGCCGGTCAGTAAGTCAGTTATAACTACTTCAAGGATGTTTTTTTTTTTTTTTTTTTTTTTGCAAAGAAACTGCGCTGTATTTGAAATACAAAGAACACAAATGGAAAGGGGGTAAATTATAAATAGGTAGGCCTGGGCATGGGCAACGATTAATCGCGATTAGTCACATCCAAAATAAAAGTTTGTGTTTACATAATATATGTGTGTGTATATGTATAATTAATTTGTATATATAAATACCCACACATGCAAGTATATATTTCACAAAAATGTGTTATTAATAGGCCTATATAAAATATTTATATATAATATTAATTGTGAATAAATATATATAAAATATTTCTTAAATATATACATGCATATGTGGGTATTTATACATACAAATTAATTATAGACACCACACAAACATATATTATGTAAACACAAACTTTTATTTTGGATGCGATTAATCGTTGCCCATCCCTAGCCTAAACAACGGAAACCTCAATCTCTAAGAAAGATAATCATGGTTATATGAAGACATTTTACAGTGTGGAATTTTTTTTAGCAAGAAACACATTAATTTTAAGCAAAGAGGTTGAGAAATTTTTGTCAGACTGATTGGAATCGGTAGCGTCTTTTTGAACGATTCATTTAAAGAACCGACTCATGCGAGTTGGTCTCAAGCTCACATATCGACGCTCCAACCATAATCAAACACACCTGAAGCAGATGATCAGTCATCAGGATTAATAGAAAGTTCCAGGCATGTGAGTTTGATTAAGGTTGGATTTCAACTCATTCAAAGATATATGTCTATGGGCTACAGTAAAATGCACAACTTACTTCCGCATTCTGTAAAACAGATCGCATCGCTTCCGGTTCAGGTCTTTTGTATGTGCTTCATGATTTATTTATTTTTTAAATTAATTAATTAATTTATTTTTTGCGGTTTTACACAAGATAACTTCAAAGGAGCGAGCAAAGATTAGCATAACCAATATCCCTCACATGTGCAGATTGATATTTAAACGTTTTATATTTCTTCTTCTTCACAGTAACGTTTAAATATTTAAAAATGGAATAAAACGCCAATAACAAAGTGAACTAGGTAGGTTAGCTGATTACCTTAAAAATCCATAGAGATCGTAGTCAGTTCTTACGGCCGTTAACACTTTCTCTGACCATGAGACCCGTTTTGGCAACCCTAGTTTTAACCCCATCCTGCTAGCTGATCTACAAACAGTTCCTGATAGATAACATTAACTGATTACTATTGATTAACCCATCAGTATATATCAATTAACCCATCAGTGTATCAAATAATCCATCAGTGTATCAATTAACCCATCAGTGTATCAATTAACTCATCAGTGAATCAATTAACTCATCAGTGTATCAATTAACCCTCTTAACATTGCATTCTGAACAATCACTCCCTTCGACTTTCTGTTACTTAATTGTTCACGTCGAGTTGTATTCAAAACACTATGAAACAGGTGTAAATGACATTGTTTAATTTGTGACATATTTTAAACATTCCTTTCTCAAATATTCATATGACAAATGTACAGGAATAATTCTTTTCACATTTATATATATATATTTTTTCTCATGTTATTGCTTTACAGTAAAATGCATTGGTTGGATACTGTATGTCCATTAAAGCATGACAATACATTCATATATACGTTTTACAGATGTATTCAGTTATGGTTCATAGTAACTAACTTGACATGAAATATATATATATATTGATCATTATACATTTATTATTATTGGCATGAATCCCACATCACGTTGAGTTCACAGTGAATGGGGTCGCAGTTCATACATGTATTGAATGAGTGTGCGCTTATTTTGCAAGTTTCCATACAATCGACAATATGTAGAGGTACAACAATTATGCCATCTGAATTCTACTTGTTAAAAAAATGACTTCATAAACAGATATGCGATACATAATTCATTGTGTGTGTGTGTGTGTGTGTGTTAATAAACAACAAAAACCCAAATCAAGTCTCAAATGAAGACGCCACCAGTTCACCTGATGGTAAAAGGTCAAAGCATCTCAGACATATGTACAAATAAATCTAATTCTGCATTATCAATATGCACATTTTCAGGGCAAATCCAGAAATTGTCCAGGTCAAAATTCACCCACAAATAAAAATATTATATTTTGCATAAAGAAAACAAAGTCTATATTTAGGACCAAGAGTTTATGAATGGAGAAAAATATTTTCATAACAATTACAACACATTTCCCACAAATGATCAATGTGCAATGCAAACAAATAATCATAAATAAATAAATAAATAAATAAATGATGAAACCTGATTATTATTGTAATGCAACAAAATAAAACAAATTATTTTACTGTAATGCTGTATTCATTTTATGTAGATTGTACAGATCATGGTAGTTTTGTCATACGAGAATAAAATATTGTACACTGTAAAAAGAAGTTGCTGCCTTACACCGCAGTAAAATCAATGTAGACGTTTAAGTCATTTCAACTTAAAAATGAGTAGAAACTTGTATAACTTAAAAATTGCTTAACTTATTTTAACAGGTCAAACAATGTAAAAACATAACTTATTGATTATGAATAAAATTAATAAAATAATATAATTTTTTACAGTGTATTACGGTATTTATTTAAAAGAGAATTACAAAAACACCCAAGCATTGAGAGGAAAATGTGCTTAATTTTCATGAAATCAGTCACAATAAAAATGATAACAATAGTACAAAAACAGAATTCACGTGCAAAATGTAACGTTGTCTTTTGATCTAGGGTGAAATATTGACGTTTTTGTTTGATTTACACCTTTTTATTACAAAATGGCACTAGAGAATATTCATCTACGCTTGGTTTTGTTCTTTAAATGTCCCAGAAACGCATTTACATGAAGTGTCTGTACGAAAAGTCAAGAGGAACTAATAGTCTCTGGGTGACGTTGCGAGAAAAGCGAGTTTGTGAAGCTGAAACAAAAGTCAATGCCACTTCCTCCCTGCATAGTGTCCACAACAAATCCAAATCCTATTGCTATTGCACTCCCCAACATTCATAAAAGATGGTGTTTTAATATTGATCCCCTCTGGCATCCGGAAAGATCTGCACAGAAACAGCAGAGCTCAGATTTGCATAAACCCACATAAGCGTCTGCGGATTCCCACGTTTCGGCCCACGTGACGGGGAAACGTCTCCACAGAGGTTCGGTTCTGTAGCTGCCAGGTCGAACTGGGCAAGGGATGTGGTTGCCATGGAGACGACTGTCCGGAGATCACCTCGGTGGAACGTCCCACGATGCATTGCAGGCAGAAAACGATGTCATTCCTCAGTCTTGTTTTCTAGTGCAAGTGTCTAAACATTCTTAAACGAACGACACATTCGCTTGAGAAGCAAAATGACTGAAGATATTAGGTGTTGTTTACCGAAAAATGTCATAAATTTATTTTAAAATGAATTACTGAATCATCGGCAATTAGTTTTAAGCATAAACTTGACTGAATTTAGTTGGATTCACACTTAAAAAAGAAGAAAAGTGTTTAGAAATGCAAGAGTAATTAAGAAATATTGCACGTCATCCTCTGTCTAAAATATTTACAGTTGCGAAAACACTTTTTACAGAAAACAAGACTTCATATTTTGCTTCTCGAATAAATCTTCGTTTAAGAATCTTCCCACAAAATGACTAAAGATATAAGTCTTGTTTTCTAAAAGGAGAATTTTAACATTGAGCTAATTTTTTGTACATTTGGAGTGCTGTCAGTACAGACAAAAATCACCGTGTTATTAAAATTCGCACCGTGTTGACTTCAATGGGGCGTGTTCTAAACCTGCTTTTAGGCTCTTAACATCCTTGATTTGTCATTACGAGTACGCAGCCATGTGAGTGGTGTTATTAAGAGTGACCACGGTCAATCTGACTAAAATAGACGTGAAAGATATTAGTAAAAATGATGTTAATTTAGCCAGCTCACATACCTGTATTTACTTCCTGTTTTAGGTCAAAGTCAACACTAGTCGATTGTCGATCTCACGCACGCTATCATTAGTGAATATCATCTTTCCTTTCTTTATTTCTTAATCTTTCTTTCTTTCTAACTATTCTTTCTTTTTTCTAACTTTTGTTTCTTTCTTTATAACTTTTCTTTCTTTATAACTATTCTTTCTTTTTTTAAATTTTGTTTATTTCTAACTTTTCTTTCTAACTAATCTATCTTTACTATTTTTCTTTCTTTCTTTCTAATCTTTATTTTTTTCTTTCTTTCTTTCTCTTTGAACGTACTGCCTTCAAACTTTCTGGCTATGCTTTTTCAAGCCAACTTAAAAGTTTTTTTTATCCAGTTTGTCTAACTATCTTTCTAACTACTTTTTGTTTCTTTAAACTATTTGTTTGTTCTTTCTTTCTATTCTTTTTTCTAACTATTCTTTCTTTCTTTTTCTTTCTAAATTTTCTTTCTTTCTAACTATTCTTTCTTTCTCTTTGAACGTACTGCCTTCAAACTTTCTGGCTATGCTTTTTCAAGCCAACTTAAAAGTTGTCTGACAAACTTTTTTATCCAGTTTGTCTACAAATTTCGCTTCCTTTCAGGGCTAAACAAAGTGATATGCAGCAAAATAATTCACAGTTGTATGAGCAATGAAGACTTTGTGAAGAGCTTCGACTCGGATATTTGAGACACGCTTAAAAAAAGATCTTTTTTCCACAAAGTGACAAAGAAAAAGAAAAAACAGGTGTGTAGAAAAGAGTGAATGTTTATTGAGGCGCCCATATGTTCCTGATGCAATCCATGGTGGACACGCAATGCATTTTGGGATATCAAAAAAGATCTCAGCCGGAAGAGAAGAGCTGCCGAGGAGAAGTTCCTCTTTCTGGGGCTCGAGGTCAGGAAAATGAGCTTGACTGGAAGATCTTCTCTGTCCACAGTGAATCAAGCGTTAGTCCCGATGAAGACTAACATTCATCCCGTCCGAGGTGATGATGGTGAGCGGAGAAACTCAGGGTGAGCGTGACATCAGGATGGTGCATTCTGGGATATGGAGCGGTTGGTGAGGCTCTAGTCTTCCCGACACATGGGTATATTGACGAAGGTGAAGACGTTGTATTCGATCATGATGGAGAAACAGAGGAAGACGGCGTACAGCCCCAGCACATAAACACCCAGCTTAAAGTCCAACTTCCAGCCGTTGAGGTGGATCCCGAGAATCTGCGGGTGAAGAAGATGGACAAAACAAGAACGTACGGGAGGGAGTCCATTTGTGCAACTCACGACTCATTTGAAGTCCATAAGTCAAGTCGGGATATCCATTATGAAATGTCGAACCATAGCTAAATAGATCAACGTTACCAAACATTACGCTAATAAAAAATGAATACGTGCTAAATTGAAAGTTAGAGTGTGAATGTATGTTTTATTAATTTTTAAATCAAACGTTTGATAAAACAAGCATTAAGTAAGTATATTTAAGCAATTGTCAATCACTTCACAATAACATTATATTAGGGCTGTGCAAAAATTAATTGCGATTAATCGCATCCAAAATAAAAGTTTGTGTTTACATAATATATTTGTGTGAGCTGTATATAATTATTTTGGATATATAAATACACACACATGCATGTATTTATTTAAGAAAATGTGTTATTCATATATAAAATATTTATATTTATATATAATATAGATTATGCATTTATATATATACAGAATTTAAGCACAAATAATTCTTAAATATATACATGCATGCATAGGTATTTATATATACAAAATAATTATACACAGCACACACAAATATATAATGTAAACACAGACTTTTATTTTGGATGCGATTAATCGCAATTAATTTTTGCACAGCCCTACATTATATATAACCTTTTTAAATTGTAATGCAATTTCTACATTATCAAGTGCTACACTGAATTTTAGAGTGAATGTAGGCTTGTCTGTTTTTATTAATTGATTTTTAATCAACCAAATTTTCAGTTTAAGCAATTGTCAATCACTTTGCAGTAACATTAGAAATAACTTTTTAATGTCATTGTCATTTCTACATTGAATTGTATAGAGTAAATGCGTGTCTGTATTGATAGATTTTTTATGGTTTGTTTTATTTAAAAGAATCGACCATTTGACTTTCTAAACATTCAGTAAAAATACAATATTCAGTTTAAGGAATTGTCAATCACTTCACAATAATATTAGAAATAACCACTGTTTTGATTGTATTGTTATTTTAATTAGCAAGTGCTAAATGAATCAGTTTAAATTGATCCGAGTTATTATTTGATTTATTTGATTTTTTTGCAAATGACTAAAATGCTGGTTAAGGACACATACCTGATACAGTACCAGCATTAACAACAGGGATGTTTATTTCACTATGAAGAGCGAATCTGTACCGTGACAGCCAATTACACCCGTCGCTCAAAATTCAACATTTTGATCTGTTTTCAGCTGAATTGACAGAGAAGTGTGAGTGTGATTTACTGACGGTGAGAGCGACAGATCCCAGCAGAAGCACCACAGAGTACACGAGTCCTCGGCTGTTTATCATCACCTGTACAGAGGACGGGACAACATCAGCAGTGCATTAAACCAGCAGAAGCACAGCTTGAAGAGGCGTTCAAGAGGCTTACGACTGATCCGTAATTGACAGCCATGGTCTGCAGTGCCCAGGGAACGCCGAGTCCCACCAGAATATCAAACACGTTACTGCCGATAGTGTTGGACACGGCCATGTCTCCCAGACCTACAGAAGCAGAACAACTGACGTTTATCATTTATTACAATACGTTCATATTTATTATTAACTATTTTACTAAATAAAAAGCATTTAGTCAAATGCTGCTGTTCATCATTGTCATCCCTATCAAAACATCGCTCCTTCTGTTGGGAAAAAACTGACTATAAAAATTTAATTTTGTGCCAGAAATGACACATTTAACTTTTAGATGCACACAGATGAGCTACAAGGGATTATGGGTAACATCAGCTGTTCTCTGATGCACAGATGGCAGCCCATGTGATTGATAGTGACACAGGAACAGGAAATCACATGATCAGATCCTGTGATACGTGAAGCTGACACATCCTGCCATTGATCTGTCGAGATCAGAACGGCACGATCGATCTACCTTGACGAGCCACGATCAGACTGGCGATACAGTCCGGGACGCTGGTGCCCGCGGCCAGAAACGTGATGCCCATGATGACATCAGGAATACCCAGTGTGTATCCGATGATCGTCACCTGAGAGACAGGGAGGGGAGGGGGTTGATACAAACTATAGAAGGACAAATCAAAGAGAGAGAGAGAGAGAGAGAGAGAGAGAGAGAGAGAGATACGTATCACGCATACCATCCACACCATAAAGTAGGAAAAGACTGCGATCCAGACGGTGGAGAGGATGAACGATAGCATGAAGTATTTCTCCCAGCGAGACTTGGCACAGTTCGGGATGGTGAAGAACAGGATCAACAATAACGGCCAAGAGATCAGCCATTTAGTCGTGTTCACGCAGCCGCCTGAAACACACACACACACACACACACACACAACTAACACGATTATTGACTGTTTTAAAGGAATATTGAAGTATAAACACATTTTATACAGACATAGATAGATAGATAGATAGATAGATAGATAGATAGATAGATAGATAGACAGACAGACAGACAGACAGACAGACAGACAGACAGACAGACAGACAGACAGATAGATAGATAGATAGATAGATAGATAGATAGATAGATAGATAGATAGATAGATAGACAGACAGATAGATAGACAGACAGACAGATAGACATAGATAGATAGATAGACATAGATAGATAGATAGATAGATAGATAGACATAGATAGATAGATAGATAGATAGATAGATAGATAGATAGACATAGATAGATAGACATAGATAGATAGATAGATAGATAGACAGACAGACAGACAGACAGACAGACAGATAGATAGATAGACAGACAGACAGACAGACAGACAGACAGACAGACAGACAGACAGACAGACAGACAGACAGATAGATAGATAGATAGATAGATAGATAGATAGATAGATAGATAGATAGATAGATAGACAGACAGATAGATAGACAGACAGATAGACATAGATAGATAGACATAGATAGATAGATAGATAGATAGATAGACAGACAGACAGACAGACAGACAGATAGATAGATAGATAGATAGATAGATAGATAGATAGATAGATAGATAGATAGATAGACAGACAGATAGATAGATAGACAGACAGATAGACATAGATAGATAGACATAGATAGATAGATAGATAGACAGACAGACAGACAGACAGACAGATAGATAGATAGATAGATAGATAGATAGATAGATAGATAGATAGATAGATAGATAGATAGATAGATAGATAGATAGATAGATAGACATAGATAGATAGACAGACAGATAGATAGATAGATAGATAGATAGATAGATAGATAGATAGATAGATAGATAGATAGATAGATAGATAGATAGATAGATAGATAGATAGATAGATAGATAGATAGATAGATAGATAGATAGATAGATAGATAGATAACCTGGAAATCTGAATGGAGAGGTGAGTTCACTCTCTTTCTCTTCATTGGTTTTGTCTTCTGGTACGTTTCCATTCTCGATGTCTGGCTTCCCGTCCACCACAGCCGTCTCCACTCCATTGGCTGACTGGACCAACCTCTGACGCTACACACACACACACACACGTTGGGTTTCCAAGTTTTAGGGGGACTTTCCATAGATTCATAGCCATAGCCTCTTATATGCTGCAAATGAAGTGTGTGTATAAATGTGATATTGTTTTTGCTGTACCTCAGTTATGATGAGCCGGCTGGCCATGCGCAGACGAGTCTTGGGGCCGAAGTGGTTGGTGACCATGACACGCAGACCCGCTTCAGGGAAACGGTAATTCGTAGGACTGGCGTTGATGATTTCATCAACCATTACCACCGAACCTCGACTGTAGATCTTACTGGACTTGACTTGAGAAAACCAATAACATATATTTAAAAAACACAGAGCAAATTATGACTGATATTCTTGCTTGATATTCTATAACAGCGCGTTTCAGCACTTATATGAAACATGTACTCTGCTATCTGTTAGATGTTTTCTCTGAGAAGCGGCAGAAAAAGAGTTCACGCAGAAAGGTTTAGTAGGACTAAACAGACAGACAGGGTTAAGCGTGAAGAAACGGATGGCAGAAACTCCCTCTGGTGGAGAGACGGCAGAGAGTGAGACAGAAGGGATGGTTACTGTACCTCTGAAGAGCTGGACAAACAAAGCCCTCTCGTGTCTGCTTTAATCCTCAAGCAGAACTCTTCTCTCACAAACACAACACACAAATGCAGACATCTATCTATCTATCTATCTATCTATCTATCTATCTATCTATCTATCTATCTATCTATCTATCTATCTATCTATCTATCTATCTATCTATCTATCTATCTATCTATCTATCTATTCTGTCTGTCTGTCTGTCTGTCTGTCTATCTATCTATCTATCTATCTATCTATCTGTCTGTCTGTCTGTCTGTCTGTCTGTCTGTCTGTCTGTCTGTCTGTCTATCTATCTATCTATCTATCTGTCATTCTATCGTTCTGTCTGTCTGTCTATCTATCTATCTATCTCTCTACCTGTCTGTCTGTCTATCTATCTATCTATCTATCTATCTATCTATCTATCTATCTATCATCTGTCTGTCTGTCTGTCTGTCTGTCTGTCTGTCTGTCTGTCTTTCTATCTATCTATCTATCTATCTATCTATCTGTCTGTCATTCTATCGTTCTGTCTGTCTGTCTGTCTATCTATCTATCTATCTATCTATCTATCTGTCTACCTGTCTGTCTGTCTATCTATCTATCTATCTATCTATCTATCTATCTATCTATCTATCTATCATCTGTCTGTCTGTCTATCTGTCTGTCTGTCTGTCTATCTATCTATCTATCTATCTATCTATCTATCTATCTATCTATCTGTCTGTCTGTCTGTCTGTCCATCTACATATCTATCTATCTATCTATCTATCTATCTATCTATCTATCTATCTATCTATCTGTCTGTCTGTCTGTCTGTCTATCTATCTATCTATCTATCTATCTATCTATCTATCTATCTATCTATCTATCTATCTGTCATTCTATCGTTCTGTCTGTCTGTCTATCTATCTATCTGTCTACCTGTCTGTCTATCTATCATTCTATCTATCGTTCTGAAAATAATTACATACAATTTTAGAATATAATATATATTTTTAAATAAAAAAAAATAAAATTATAATTAAATTTTTTTTTTTAAATTAAAATCAAGTCACTATGTATTAATAGCATTTTATTGTATTTTTTTCCCAAACAAGTAAAATAATAGCTGCATATACATAAAGACACCCCAGAAATATCATAATCTGTATTTTCAGATGTTTGTAGCATAACTGACTATATTTAGATCATTTTTTAAAAAAACAAATGTAAGTCTTCTTATACAGTATCACATGTTCTACTGTCTTCTACTGTGTTTGTTCACAAGCCGAGGACAGATGACCTCACACTTGAACTGACGGTGACAAGGGTATGCAATTATGAAGTATGACTAGTATTAAATCTGAATTTTTATAGCCAGTCTGTCTGTTTAGTCTAACCTGGACCCATGAGTGGCGGGACATACGGATCATCTCATTTACGGTCTAAACTGTGTTTACCGTCCTCCAGTTCACTGCCGCCGGCCGCTGCGTTTCCATTGGCAACATTCTTATCGCTCCGTCTTGTGAAAAACTTCTGCAGGCTGGAATTAAATCTAATAGAGACACAGATCCAAAACAAAAGAGGCTTGATTAGGAGCATCCACAGGTTATATAACAAAATGAGAGTTTTCTTCCTGAGCGCCAACATTTACCGCTCTGGGATGACCAGAATTAAAAACATCATGATAATTAACCACTTCACTGATTACAAATAGTCATCATTACTTTATTTTTTTTTTATATTCGATACACAACCAAAGTTTGGGGTTGGTACGATAGTGTCTGAAGAAGTCTTTTCTTCTTACGAAAAAAATACAGTGTAAATTGTTTACTCCAGTCTTCAGTGTCACATGATCCTTCAGAAATCACTCTAATATGATGATTTGCTGCTCATTTCTGATTATTATCAATGTTAAAAACAGTTGTGCTGCTTCATATGTCTGTGGAAACTGTGATAAATTTTTTCCGGCATTCTTTTACACTGTAAAAAATATTTTCAAGATTTGTTATCACAACATATTTTCTTTTCTCAAATCAACTTTATAATAAATTATTTCGTTGAGATAACTTATTATTTTGAGTTTCTGATGGTTAAATTTATCTCCTTCATTGTATTAACTCACTTTTTCCAGTTCAATCAATTTAAAATTTTAAGGCAACCAGGTTACTTACTTTTTTAAGTTAAACCATCAATATTTTTTTTTCAGTGTATGAATAGATGATTCAAAAGAACAGGATTTATTTAAAATATAAAACTTTAAAGGGATACTCCACTTTTTTTTTTTTTTGGAAATAGGCTCATTTTACAACTCCCCCAGAGTTAAGCAGTCGAGTTTTACCGTTTTCGAATCCATTCAGCTGATTTTCTGATATTTAGAAGAATATCAGTAACCAGACAGTTTCTGGTCCCATTGACTTCCATAGTTGAACTTCACTCTATTCTGCAAGTGTGTGTATACATGATATGCCTGTGAAGAATACTCACTTCATGATGAGGATATATACAACATACATGAGGACCAGCACCAGACTCTCCCACCTAAAACACACAAGACAGATTTATACAATCAAAACCAGACGTCAGATCAGTGGGAGCTTAACAAAAATCAGACAAGAGAGCAAAACGAAAAGAGACTCACCACACAATCTTTCCATCATAGATAAACTGATTGAATTCAAACAAAAAAGATAATCAGTGCAGTTACAGTCTAGTTACAAAAAAACCTGTAACATTCAATATAAATAAATAATATATATCCCATATTATTAAATACTTTAGAGCAAATATTCCCACCGAGGAAGTTACTGTATGATGATTAAAATCATTAAATGGACTTAAACAATTACTGAATAAACTGCTAAAGAGATTGCATGCTTCAGAGAAAAGCACAGTCTCTAATAATCTGCATTTGGGAACATATACGCCAACCCAAATTCTTAATGAGAATCGTTTAAAAATCTGTTGTTGTCAACAAAGAGAAGCATTAAGGTCTCCCTGCAGGTTTTCGACAAAATAATGGTTTAAGGATTGAACGCAAAGTAATTAAGACAACCTAATTGTCATTATTTTATTTTATAGAGCAACAATGATGCTCTATAAAATAAAATAATGCTAATGATAAATAACAATTTTATTTATACTTTTATTACAACATACTGTATATTATAAAATCATATAATATATATATATACATTTTTAAAATACAAACATATATGGATATATATATATATTAGACCTGTCAAACGATTAATCGCAATTAATCACATCCAAAATAAAAATTTGTGTTAACATAATATATGTGGGTGCACTGTGTATAATTATTTTATATATACATAAATACACACACATGCTTGTATATATTTAAGAAATATTTTCATGCATATACTGTGTATAGATTTATATATAATTATATGTAAATATAAATATTTTATATATAAATATTTTTTTTAAATATACATGCATGTGTGTGTATTTATTTATATACTAAATAATTATACACAGTGCACCCACATATATTATGTAAACACAAACTTTTATTTTGGATGCGATTAATCGTGATTAACCGTTTGACAGCCCTAATATATATATATATAATTGTAATTATAATTGTATGTATTGTTGCAATAGTAATCTATTAAAATAAATATTTATTAATATTAATAATATCACATGCCTGAACCCTGAATTACAGGATGATGTTGTTACAGTGTGTTTCGTTTGAGACTCACCACAATAAGAGCAACTACAGACAATATGTAGAAGAAAGAATCACGGAAAACAGCCCACCAGGTCAGTAAGACCACCTGCAGACATAAACACACACTACTGTCAAATCAATCCATAAATACACAAAGCTAGAGAACAATGAACAGTGTGCACTGAATATGACCTGGGATTTACAAAAAGAAAAAAAGAAAACAACAAAGTTAAATAATAAATGGTTCAATATATAAATCTCACAAGACATGCAGCGAGGCCTCCAGTTATTATCTCAGAAATAAAAACAAATGCAATTTTAATCAGATTTTGTATGAAAACCTTCTGGAAATCCTATAAGAACGATAAATATGAGTCAAATAAGTTAAATACATTTGAAAAAAAAAATGCAGTTGATCTTAAGAGAGAGAAAAAATCATTCTGGAAATAGAAGGTCATTATATAATTAGATAGTATTCAACACACATTTTGGCAAATGCATTGAAACCGACCAAAAAAAAAAAGCGTTTACTTTTAAAACAAATCAAGATCAGTCATTTGCTCTTTCATAAAAGAACCATCATCGTTACAATTGTTTTTGAGGTTCTTTGAACTTTAAGTCTATTCTTCATTTCAGTGTTTTTTAATGCACCCTTATGTAGATGGTTTTATTATTTTGAAATATTGCTGACTTTACAGCTATTTGTTGGAGAAGAAGCAAACACACAAACACACACACCTGCCCAGCAAAAATCCCACAAACTCCTATGATGCAGAGGATATTGAAGACGGCAGAACCGACGATAGTTCCGACTCCAACATCACCGTGAGTGATGAAGACCCCTGAAAACACAAAAGTTCAAAACAGGAAGTTCTGTGTCACAGTTTAGGCGTTTGCTCAAATCTGAACACAAATAATCACTAATAAAAGAACACTGCAAAAAAAAAATATAATAATATAATAATATCAATTCTTAAAAGAAAATGAGCAAAGTTAGTTTTTTCAAGAAACTCTTGTTTTCTGAAAAGCTCTGCAAAGTTATCACCGGGAGTATATCTATATCAGTGTGAGTGTTTCTGAACTCCTGAAACGCCTCCATTGTAGTCTTGAGTTTCTTCACACGTCACAATATTCCTCATTATAATAATTCATGCGCATAATAAAGGGGCGGGGCCTGGTTGAGTTAGTTAGTAGTGTGTTAAACTGGTGGTTATGTTGAGAGCGGGACATTTCCCAAACACACTCGAAGCACTCGACCAATCACAACACACTGATCCAGCCGACCAATCAGAGCACAGTGTGCTTTTCAGAAGGAGGAGCTTCAAGAGACAGGAACTAAACAGGGGGTTACTCGCTATTTTTCCATCACCCTGTTTTTATGAGCATATTGAAGTATCGCATCAGAAACGAGTAATAGAAATGTCAAATAAAAATAAAAAATCCCTTAAGTTTTATGCTCGCTTGAGGTGGTTTTTGTCTTGTGCAAAACACAGTTAATGCAAATAATGGAAGATTGAAACGCATTTGCCGAATAATTTCTGACGGGAACGGAACGGGATCATTTGGCTCGGCTCAGTTAATAAGAGTATAGGCTTGTGTGTCAGTGTTGCCAGATGTTCGATAATTATTGTATTTGTACGATAATTTTGACCTCTGTACGATCAATAATGAAGAAAATCCCATAATGTACGATAATTTCAGATTTTTGTGATCGGAGGTCATTATAATAATAGCGCTTCTATACTCATTGATCTAGCTGTTGATCTACATCATGATTGTGAGGAGAAAATGAAGGTGAGAGAGCACGGTAGAGAGGTAGACCTTGCGTGTGTGCGTCTCCCCCACCCCTGTCAACAATCCAGTCAACTTCACGTCTTAAAAATAGCTGGATTCTGTCCGTTTGACTCGTGTATGATCATTTTCTTACAAATACGATAATTTTGGGTTTTTGGTACGATACTTTGACATTTTCAATCTGGCAACACTGTTGTGTGTGTTACTCATCTTGTTTTCTGATCTTTTCATCATACTGTGTGACCACACGCACTCCATGAAAAAATTCGCTTCATGATTGGATGGAAACTCAGCAACATGTTTTTTGAACATTCAAACATGAAAACTCTGTAAAGAGCATTATAGATACCAAGAAAAATATCTGAAAAGAATATTTGAATTCAAAGGCAAAACAAGATTATTTTTCTAACTCGAATTTCTTTTTCTAGTTTTAAGCAAAAACGGTCTTCATTTTGATACAGGTGGACATAATCTAAAGTCATGTTGCTGGTCAGGTAAATGCATCTTGATTGAAGCATGTTTAGATATTTGTACTGGAAAACAAGTCAAAAACACTGAGTCTGAGGGATAAAGCATTTTTTTGCAGTGAACAATGTGTGATGATTGAGACTTTACCTATAACAGATGCGAAGAGTTCAGGCGCTGAGCTCCCCGCCGCCATGAACGTGGCACCAGCAACATCCTCGCTCAGATTCAGCTTCTGCACAACACAAGAACAGCAGACGCTTCACATCCAACAAAGCCTTTGGCACAAAACTGGAGCAGTGTGTTTTATGAGCTCCTGAAAGCCTCCAAGTGGGTCAGAGGAAGAACAGTGCGGATTCTGCTCTCATTGTACCGCGGATGAAGGGGGAATTCATTGGGATCGGGATTTGAACAATCCTACCTCGCAGATTTTTTCCAGAGACATCACAAAGTAGTCGTCGCACACGATAGCCAGGGCCAGGAACATGTAGAGAGCCTGTAGGAAGACAACAGAAGATCTCAGGTCAGACGTCACCACCTCAAATAATCACAGAAGAGATTTCTTTTTTTATTTTTATTATTTATTTATTTATTACAAGGACAGTGCATATTAACATGACAAGTCAAAATATGCCAGAGTTAGCCAAATGGCTAGTTTTCATCTGTAGTCCTGGGCCAGATGTACAATAGGCAACCTAAAAATACAATGTAAATAGAACAAATATAATTAAAACATAACAAACCAAAACAACTACACAAAAAATAAAAAAATAAAATAAAAAAAAATAAAATGTAGACATATTTGCATGCTAAAAAGCCACATTTTAAAAGAAGAACGAAATTCATTATAACTATTTAATCCTCTAACAGACGTTGGGATGTCATTCCATTCTTTTGAGGCTTTAATAGAGAAGGCAGATTGACTAAAAACAGTTTTCCTAAACTTAATAACACAGTCCCTTCTAAGGGAACCTCTAGTGAAACGACTATTAACCGACCTTAAACTCACAAACTCACTAAGAGGTGGTGGGGCCAGGCCATTTAGAATTTTATAAACTAAACAGCCATTTGAAAACTTAAAGTTTTCCCAACTCAACCAATTATATTTTGATAGAATTTTACAATGATGAAAATGATGTGGTTTCTTATCAAAACATTTTAGCGTTTGTTTATTGGTAGCCAGGCGGAGTGGTTGGCCTGAGACCAAGTAGTGAGACAATAATTCATATGTGAAAAAATCATAGAGTGCATAAACATTTTGGCAGCTTGGGTAGACATTGAATTCCTGATATAACGAAAATTAGATAAATTGTATTTTATTTTCTTAATAGTATTTGAAATTTCTTTCTTTAATATCTCACTTATAACCATTAGATCAATTCTGCTGCGAAAAAGACAGACTCTTCTAGAGCTTCAGAAGAGCTCTTATAAACTGAGCTTAGATTTGACAACTCGTCAAATTCTCCTGGACCGAATTATCAGAGCTATTCTGTCAACATTCATTTAATAGATCGTCATTTTCTGAGCCGAATCAGACTCTTTGCAAGTACTGTGCATGAAAATGCTATTAACTATGCAAGCTAGATTTTGTGCATATACTGTCAAACTTTAGTGCAATTCATTACATGACATCTACATTTAATCATTTAATCATGAGCAACCACAAGCAATGCTAAGCTTAAGCTATAAATGTTTTTATTTTTGGCTTGATTTGTGGTTTATGTGCTGGGCAGAGCAACAATTTGAAGTTAGTAAAAACTGTTTAAGCTGTCAATGTCAAACTATTCAAAAATGTGTTCATTAATTAAAACAAAGCGTAATGAAAATTAAATATAGGCTTAATATTAGAATTAGAAATATTGAAATAAAATATGTTGAAGTACTCAATTTATTGAAAACTAAAGTAGGCTAAATTAAAGCTAAATAGAAATACAGTATTATTTAAAGGACAACTCCGGCGCAAAATGAACATTTGGTCTAATTACATATTGCTACTTAGTCAACCGTTATCTGAGATTTGTTTTCATGATTGCCGAATGAAAATTGTTTTATCTCTAAAAACAGTTTAGCCTATAACGCTAGTATAGTGCTAGTATAGGACATAGAGAAATGACAAATAAAAATCGCTTGTTATTACCACTAACAAGGCTCAAAATAGCCCCACACTAACACGACTGCATTATAAGGGTCCCTACATTCAAACCGAAGCATTGAGAACTTTGTCAGTGTCCATACAGTTTAATAAGAAGATATTTTATACACACAGTCAACTTCGCGAATACAGGAAGAAGCCATCTTTGAAAAATAGTCTCTACCAGTCGATCTACGAACGGCGATCCAAGTGCGCTGAACTGTGCAGAATCAATCTCATATGGTCCGAAATACAAACACGAACCGTTTTCTTCTCATCAATATGTACATGTAGCCTACTGTTCGCGCTCACCTTATCACCTTATTCACATCATCTCACCACCAGCACTTGGATCGGCGTTCGTAGATCGACTGGTAGAGACTATTTTTTTCAAAGATGGCTTCTTCTTGTATTCGCGAAGTTGATTGTCTTCTTATTAAACTGTATGGACACTGCTTCGGTTTGAATAGGGATCCTTATAATGCTGTCGTGTTACTGTGGGGCTATTTTGAGCCTTAGTGGTAATAACAAGCGATTTTTATTTGTCATTACTCTATGCCCTATATACTAGCATTATACTAGCGTTATAGGCTAAACTGTTTTTAGAGATAAAACAATTTACATTCGGGAATCATGAAAACAAATCTCGGATAATGGTTGACTAGGTAACAATACGTAATTAGACCAAAGGTTCATTTTGCACCGGAGTTGTCATTTAAAACCAGAATGACGAAAGCACATCAAGTTATTAAACATTTTATTGAAATAGAAAACTGAAAATATAAAGATAAAAGCTTAGTCAAAATATTAATAAATAGTAGGCTACTACTGTATATAAACAGCCACTGATGTGTAGGCTAGGCAATATCTAGCTGAAAAATAATATGCTTAACGTCACAGACATAAAAACCTCTACGTAAAACAGATACTCAATCGCCCCTTTCCGTCTATCGATATTAATGTTTATTACCACCACAAAAATATACCTAACTACTAGAGATGTACTGATACCGATGGCCAATCATCCAGAATGATATCCGCCAATTGATAGTTCGATTTTATTGAGAGAGAAAAAACACTCCCAAATAAATTATACAGGGAACCCTCTCATTTGGTACATTACTGTAATATTAGAGTCTAAAATGAACAACATGAGCTATTAAATTCAACTGCTATTTATTCCCATATATACTAACTTCACAAGCACTTTACAACTGCACCTGCAACTTACTAATACAGATACTAGCCCAATCTCTCAAAAGCTAAAGACAAGAAATCATTTTTAACACAAGCTTTAAATACATTTAAAGAAGTTATCTCTTTTAGTTCAAGACGCAGACTATCCCAAAGCCTCGGACCTGCAACAGCAAATGCCTTTTGATTGACGGAATATAAACAGCCGATACTGATTATTTGCTGATACATCAGATCAGTGCATGCTTGCAATTCTGTACGTCAACTATGGACTCAAATGTGTGTATTTTCATATCACATATGAAACCTTCCCCTAAGGAGGAGGCACACAAAACTGTTCATCATCTCTGTCAGGTCAGGCCTGACTGCACACCTCTGCATTCACATCTGCATTCACTGCAAACCCTCTCCTCGTCCAGCTTAATGAGCCGCCCACACAGTTAAAGCTTATTTATCCACGATTTGAAGCCAAAGTAAACTCAAGCATGTACTATGATGACCTTCAGATGAGGGTCACACTCTTCCGTTATAACGGTTATTTATTTTGACTTTTTCCACATCTATAATCAAACATGCTGTTTATAACTGGCCAAAAGTGATGTCCAGTTTAGGGACACTGGTATCTTCACCTTTTATTCAAGTATTATAAAAAGATTTTTTTAAAGATTTTGTAAGCATATTGTGTGTATTTGTGCTAGTCGGTTGTTTTGTTTTGTAATAATGCAAATTGTGCAAATTTAGGACAGGCTGTCAAACAAAAAAAAATGCATGCAAAAACAAGAGAGAACCAACCAAATATTAATAACTGATTATGTTGTATCAATGCTTTTTTATAATAAAGCCTGTAGTTTTGGCCAATTACTTTGGTCATTTTGTCAGATAAATATTATATAATATACCAAGTTTAGTGTTTTGTTCTTCCCTCATCTTTAAAATATTGTTTAAGAAAATATAAAACATATTTTGATGGTTTAATTGAACGTTAAAAACAAGCATCACTTTTGGCCACTACTGAATGTGTGATTTGACTGACAAAGGGTTTTTTAGATGAACTCCAGATGAACAGGGCAATAAACATTTGACAGCTAATAGACAGTTTTCTGAAATGTTTAAAAAACATATATTTTATGCATAGTTGCATTAAAATGTAAAAAAAAAAGTTAACATTTTGTTGACATTAAAGGTTTTTACAGAAGTGGATTTTGGATCTATTTTTATAACTCTATATTATAGAAAATACTGTCAACAGTCACAAAAAAAATGTTTTTTAGAAAGTATAATTTTATATAATTCAGGCGAACGATAATTGAAGAAACCTTCAGAAGATAAAGTTTGTTGTATGTAAATCTGCAGAGGAGGAGATTTCTGAAGAGAAAAAAATACAAAAGTGTCATAAAATAACATAAATGCATATTTTGTATATAAGTCATGTTGTTGAGCAGTGCATGAAAAAACGACGGCTTTGCCTCAAGAACTACAGTAAACAAACAATGAAACTCACTAACATCCATCAGATGAATTTTCACAAGCATTTTATAGACTGTTTAGTCATAAAAATCATCAATCCCTTGATGAGAAATGATTTCACAGAAGCACAAAGCATAAATAGTTCAGCATTCCAGACAGACATGTCCATGATCAATTGCCGCCACAGGGGGCGCTAAAGGAAAACACAAATCCCACACATCGATGCATAATTCAGACCTGAGCTGATGCCCAACATTACAGCGTTACATAACCACGGCAGATTTAATTGTGCTGCTCATGGGCGATGGAGTTAAATCTAGTCATATTACCAGTAGATTAACCCACACAGTAAGATCCAGTTGAAACCAGCAAAGAGCTGCACGCTATTAAATCATGACACATGACCTTTACAAAACTTAAAGAAATAAAATGACTAGTCAGTTGATGTTCTGAGGAGTCAAACAGATTGTCTTACCGCTATGATGTGTAGCAGTACAGCACCGCTCTTGCGCTCCGCATTGGTGAAAACATCATCTGGGAATTCATGGATGGCTGTAAAAAAAACACAAACACACATTTACATTCATGCATTTGATCCAAAGCAAATTGCTGTTGATTCAAACATTTTCCAAACATTTAGGTCAATGTTTCAGAAATCATGTAGGCTACCACAATTCAAAACAACATATCTGGCCCTCATCTTTTATCTAACAAACCTGGAGGAATGAACTTATTCATGAACGTTGGATATGCATAAACAGACGGACTGGAGAAAGAAGACAGATAAGAAATGACTAACTCAGAGACGAGATAGATAAAAATGGGCTGGAAGGTTTTTTGCATTCAGATGTTGTGAAAGGCCACCGTTGACGGCATGTTTGCATGAGTTCTCCCCGTGACATCTTTTGTTCTCAGATGTTTTCCAAACATATCATTGATATCTGAGGTTATAGAAATGATTCGTTCAGTCTGAGCTGTGTAAGTGCAAATGTGTGTGTGTTTAAACTCAAGCAGGGAACATAGACAGAATATCACGGATTCGGATTGAGTAGCGTACCGTGTACTGCACAGTATATATACTCTAAACTATGCATTATTTTTATAATTTTAGAAAAATTATTAAAAAATTGCAGTTATTCATAATTTTCAATTAGATTCAATGTACAACACAGCACTCTTATGACACACTGTATCCGACAATGCAATGCACCTTCCATTTTCAGTCTGACAAATGAACAGGACATAAAACATTTTAACATCTTTTGACTCATATTTGATCAGGCTACTGTTTATAATGTTTCTATTGTATGAGTGTTGTCTCACTACTAAACAACATTTACATGCACATATATGCAATTGGCAGATGCTAACTAAAGCTAGACTGAAGAAAATTTGAGTTATTTACTTGGAAACCGTTTTCAGTCAGAAATCTGAAACAAAACTGAGATGCACTAAATAAATAAACAGATGCACAGAATAAATAAATCAATGACAAAACTGATATATGAAAATATATAAAAAATAAATAAATAGCTATAGAAATGACAACACAGATGCACATAAGTGAATAAATGACAAAACAGAGATGCAGAGAATAAATTAATAAATAAACAACAACACTGAGATGCACAGAATAAATTAATAATAAATTAATAAATAAATTAGAACACTGAGATGCACAGAATAAATAAATAAATAATTAATTAAATTAATAAATAAATGACAACACTGAGATGCACAGAATCAATAATTATTAAACAAATAAACAGAGATGCACAGAATAAATTAATAATAAATAAATAAATAAACAACAACACTGAGATGCACAGAATAAATAAATAATAAATAAATAAATAAACAACAACACTGAGATGCACATAATAAATTAATAATAAATTAATAAATAAATGACAACACTGAGATGCACATAATAAATTAATAATAAATTAATAAATAAACAACAACACTGAGATGCACAGAATAAATAAATAATAAATAAATAAATAAACAACAACACTGAGATGCACATAATAAATTAATAATAAATTAATAAATAAACGACAACACTGAGATGCACAGAATAAACAAATTAATAAATAAATGACAACACTGAGATGCACAGAATCAATCGTTATTAAACAAATAAACAACAAAATAGAGATGCACAGAATAAATTAATAATAAATTAATAAATAAACAACAACACTGAGATGCACAGAATAAAGAAATAATAAATTAATAATTAAACAACAACAACACTGAGATGCACAGAATAAATTAGTAATAAATTATTAAATAAAAGACAAAACTGAGATGCACAGAATAAATAAATAAATAAATAAATAAATGACAACTCTGAGATGCACAGAATCAATAATCATTAAACAAATTAACAACAAAACTGAGATGCACAGAATGAAGTAATAAAATGACAAAACTAAGTTGCAGTATAAATAAATAAATAAGCTATAGTAATGACAAAAAATAGATGCAGAGAATAAATAAATAAATGAGAGAACTGAGCTGCACAGTATAAATAAAGAAATAAACGGAGATGCAAGAACAGTATAAATAAAGACAAATGCACAGAATAAATAGATAAATCAATAAATCTCATTGATATTGTTTCAAGGTCAAGTTGAGTCCATTGCGCTGTGGGATACAGCACAGCGTTCTCTTGTTGTGTGCTGAACAATACAGGACATTCACACACACACACACTCCACAATAAACACACTGCTGCAGGAAATATGATGGTAGGATGCTATAACCACGGGGATAATCCTGTGCAGGACGGCAGTGTTAATGCCAAAACATGCAGAAGCAGCCCGGCCCTCACGCACAGCGAGCTCCTGCACAGGTGAAGGTGACTTCTGCTCCGTTATCCGCTCACTGTACTAAAGGGGAACACATCAATATTCCTGCTCAGGACAGCGATTACAGCTTCATCTGAAATGATCAATCAATCCTTCGTCTGTTTTCACACACCTTTATAATGTGATTGAAACCGTGCTGAACAGATTATGTTAATGTGATTAAGATCCTAATTAGAGTAACAATATTCACAGTGAAATCCAGAAACGGAACAGCTTTACATGACAAGGGGTCGTGTGTTTTTTAGGAGCATTAACAAAGGACACCAAGTGCCCTTGAACCAGTTCACATTTAAAGCAAGTGTTGTGGGTTGGTGTTAGCGAGTGAAAAGGAAAAACAATGGCAGAAAATAACCACATTTCATAGCAAATGATCGGAAAATGCCACGTAGCATGTAAAAGGGAATTGAAAGAGGCGTTCAAAATGCATACTACAACTATTCTTTCTATTTCTGAAGCATAGTGTTTTTAAAAGTGGGGTTTGCCATGATTATGCACACTAGAATGCATTTATTTGATCAGAAATACAGTTAAAATATTATTACAATTTTATCACAATTTAAAATAACTGTTTTCTGTGTGAATATATAGTAAAATGTAATTTATTTCTGTGATCAAAAGCTGAATTTTCAGCAGTCTTCAGTGTCACATCTCTTCAGAATGCTTGAGAAACATTTCTGATTATTATCAATGTTGATTTTTTTTTTTTTTTGTGGGAATGGTAATCAATTTTATTCACTATTCGTTAATGAATAGAGTTCAAAATAACAGAATTTATGTGAAATAAAAAACTTTTGTAACATTATAAATGCTTTTACTGCCGTTTTGATACATTTAATGTGTCCTTGCTGAATAAGATAATTAATTTCTTTCAAAAAAAATAAATAAATAATAATAAAAAAAATAATAATTCCTGACCCCCAAACTTATGGTAATGGGAAAAAATACCATTTCGGAACTATAGTCATCCCTGATTGGTCTTAACCCCAGTGACGGGTAGGTTTAGGGGCGGGGTAAGGGGTAGGCCATCGTGGGGTTCGGATAACAGGAAAGTACCGTATTGAGAATGATTATATAATTGACGTCATTTTACAGTGCCCCTCCCCTTTCCGCCATGTTGGTAGGTTTCCCACGGCAAAAAAGTATTGATTATGTGTGTTTTTAGCTCGGTAGTAGAGGAGTTTCTCGCAATACCGCAATGTTTTACCATGCCTGGAAATAACTGCTGCGTTAAAAACTCCTCCAGTAACTCACACGATACATTTGGAAAACATAGAAACAATGAAATTAAGTTTTTGGGGTTACCAAAATGGACACAGCAGGAGAGAGTCTAACCTGAAGAGAAGACGCCGGATTGCTGGGTTTGCTGATGCCTTTATACGATTGTCATTTGTCACTGTTTGCTGTGCCTTAACGAACATATGCAAAAGTGTTGTTTGAGTGCCTTGTTCATTACTTTTTTATTTCATTGAAATGAATGTTTGAAACAACTTGATATGGCTTAACAATATTTATTGAGAACTGAAATACATAGGCTATTTGGACAACATAAGTTTCATGGACAACATAAGTAATAATAATAAAATAATAATACTGTTATTAGTGCAAAAGAATAAATATATTGATGCTGCTTCTCCAAATACAGCTGTTTTGCACTTTGTGTGAGTTTGTTCCTGTGAGGTCCCTTTTCTTTTAGCATTGCTTTACTTTCTTCCTTTTTTCTCGTATTCTTAGATCCGTCTCTGTCCTGCCAAAATAATAAATGCGCGAAAATTTAAGAGCTCTGGAACGTTTAGTCGCGCCTATGGGTTTTAAAGGCGTTGCCCCTGGTAACCGATAGCGTCTCCTACCATCATGGACGACCGGCTCAGACCCCGCCCAAATAGGCACGTGACTCCTCATTCTCAATTGAACACTATACGTGAATTAAGTTTTGTAACTAAATCAAGCATTTAAAAATAATATAGCCAATAGTTTTAAGCAGCAAGACCTGTAAAACATTGTCAATGCAGATTCACGAAATCATGACGTCAGTGCTTTGAGTGTTTTCTGGACTGTAATAAACACGCGTCAGAGTTTGTGTTTCTCTCATTTCTTCTTGAGGACGTTGCTCATGTGTCTCCTGAGACTCTGACTCATCTGTGTGTGTTCATCACGCCGCTAATGCGAATCAAGCGTTCACTAGGTCAGTGTGGACGCGCGTTAAAGGGGTGATGAACTGAGAAATCAAATTTTCCTTGAGCTTTTGACATCTAAGAGGTCATCATATTATAAGAATATCCTGTAAGTTTCAGAACTGAAAACGTCCTTGTTAGTCCAATAAAAGCTTTTACTGACACAGCCTCTAAAAACGACTCGTTTTTAAAAGTGGGGAACTATGACGACAAAGAGGATAAAACATCACCCCCACAAAAGATGATCAACGCCTGCTTCACCACGGCAGGTTTAGCCCCGCCCACCGATTCGCGCATTTACACACAAGTATCATACATGTACATGCTTACCTCGTGATGAAACTGGATCGCTACGGAGCAATACAGAATATTGTGCAGTGCCTGGTTGTGCAAGACAGTCGCTGCATAAGCTTCCTGTGGATTCCAATAGTACTTCATGGATAAAATTTATTTTTAATGACGTTCCAGCTGATGAGGTAAAACATCGTCGTCTGTTCGCTTCATTTCACTGAGGATTGTTTTGTCAACAAGACTGGATTTGCAGACCGATTAAGAGTAAAGAACGGTGCTGTGCCGTCTATATTGGATCTGACAGGAATATTGTGCAACGGTTGCCATTTGACAACATAGGACGTTTTCCCCCACGTACACGACGGCGGGTGAGTTAAACTCATTATAATATGCAAAACTGTTCTCCACTCGCAGCAGTGGGCGTTTACTTCCAAGTCTACAGTGCGACACGCCCATAAAAACCGACTGTTTTTTAGGTAGGCTCACAACCAGGGTACAAAATAGCCTATTAGTTTGTTCATTTTGATGTTTTTGAATGCAAAAACCAAGCGAACGTTATAAGTTGACCTCAGACAACAATATAATAAGATTTAAAAAGCCAGTTCATGACCCCTTTAACGTGCCTCGCGCGTTCACGGGCGTTTGGCCGCAGTGTTCTGGCTCATTGCGTTCAGATTACAATCATCCCAGGCGATTTTGCTAAGCATGAATACTGTAGGCTAGCACGCTGGGAAGATCGCTTCAGCTTCCGGTAATGTGAAGATAAGTGTCCTACACATAACCATTTGCTGAGCGAGAGCCAAAGATGATGTGGAGATTATCAGTGAGGAGGGACAAAGCATTCGGTATGGACATTTCTTTAGCAATAATAATAGTGATCAATATCCCTAAAGTAAGGAATAAATTGCACACACACACACACACACACACACAAACAACAACATGTATATCAATGGGTTTGTAAGTGCAATTCAAGTCTTGCTTAGAAAATCAACATTTGCAGCATCATTCATTCATAACAAACAATGAAGTTTAAAATTTCAGTTGGATGAATTTTACATGCTGTCATGCTACAATATAATGCAATTAACGTCTAATCCTGTAGTCTTTCACATGCATTTGTGTGTTGCGTAAGCGAGATCAGTATGGACATCTGTTGCAGACTCGTGTGGACCGACACACACTCTTTACAGAAGCAAAATGACCAGATAATAGACTGATCTCACATGCTGGATTCCTCATGAATGGGCTTACAAAACTAGAACATGTTACAAAAATACATCCATGAAATGCTTTATATGATGAAATGTACATTATTATGAAATTAGAATATTTAGTTTTAATATGTAGCTAATATACAAAATATAATATAAAAAATACAATAAATAATAATAATATATGTATTTAAATGAGAAAAAAAATATGAAAATAGAAATTATAATACTAATAATAATATTTAACATAATTTTATTCTTGGTTCATTAAAATTGTAATCAATCATTAATTAATTAAAATTAAAATGTAACAACTATTATTAATTATGTAATTATTATTTATCATTATGTAATAGCATTTTTATTTTATTTCATCATCATATTATTATTATTACTATTATGTATTATTATCTATTATTATATTAGATCTACGACATTTTAAAAATAGCATTTTTATTTTATTTCACCGTTATAATATTATTACTATTATTATATTAGATCTACGACATTTAAAAAATAGCATTTTTATTTTATTTTATAATATTATTATGTATTATTATATATTATTATATTAGATATTATATTAGACCTCTTTGCAAATGAACTAATGTCCTTATAAAGAAGCAAGGTTTTAAAATATTCACAATCCATATATGTTATGTATAAATAACAAAGCTCAGGTTTAATACAAAAATGTCCACGGGGCAGTGTGTGTGTATGTGTGTGTGTGTGTGAATCCAGTGAACTTTGAGTGTCATCAGCAGAAGAGGCCAGTGCAGGGAAATCAAACGGCTCAAGTGTGTAATGAACTGAACTAAATAATGAAGTAATAGAGCAGAGAGAGAGAGAGAGAAGAATGACTCAGCTTAATTCACAAATAATCTAGAAATGATTCATATAATACAACCACATAAATCTAGATAATTTTACAAACTAAAAATAATTCTAGAACCATAACATAAATTACTAATGATTGTAACTAAAAAAGCTTTTATTCTTAATAATTGGTTTACTGTTTTTAACCTATAAAGCAATGTTTTTATGTGGAGTTATGAAGCTCAGCAGGTCTACAACAGAACATAACCAATCATAAATTAAACACCATTTGCCTCATTTAATATTCATGAGCTTATTACAGTCACTGAAGCTCGCATGTTTATAAGTGTCATGCACATATAAGCAAGACAAGTGATTACATGCGGTCTCAATAAACAAAGTATAAATTCGACAGATTTACACTGTCAGCACTAAAACCCTTTTCCGAGAAGTTTCGTCTCTAAATGAATCAGATAAACTCACTAATGAACAAGTCCAGAGCCGTTCCTAGTAGAAATGCACATAATCTGCGCTCTGAAATGTCTGAGCGGTGGGGGTTAAAGGACACACAGTTGTGTGACGCTGACTCATGAACACCAACACTCACGCCACACTGACTGACCGCTTCCAGAGCAACTGCCCTCAGTCTCATCGCAGACTAAATGTGTTTCTCTTTATCTGTGAAACCAACTTTTTAGGCCAAAAGCAGCTTGTTAAATGTGCAGAGTATATCCACACAGCCCTGACTTACATAACACAGAGAAAACATCCCCACTGAGAGAAAGCACATAACACTGACTCTTCTGCATACAAGACGCATCACGTGATCACACTTCAAACTCCCTCTAACCATTACATACGTCCACGTCTACCTACACTCTAAACAATGCTGGGTTGTTTTAACCCAAATTTGGGTCAAATACGGACAAACCCAAATGTTGGGTTAAAAATGTATTTTAAAAATTGAAAAAAATGTTTAAATTACATTTAAAAAATACATTTAAAAAACATTTAAAAATGTAATTCAAACACCCTGTAACCATTATATCCACGTCCACCTACACTCTAAAAAATGCTGGGTTGTTTTAACACACATTTGGGTCAAATACGGACAAACCCAAATGTTTGGTTAAAAATGTAATTTAAACATTTAACCCAATGGCTGAGTTTGACCATATTTGACCCAATGCTGGGTTGTTTTAATCCAAATTTGGGACAAATACGGACAAACCCAAATGTTGGGTTAAAAAATGTAATTTAAACATTAAAAAATGTTTAAATTACATTTAAAAATGTAATTCAAACTCCCTGTGACCATTATATACACTCTAAAAAATGCTGGGTTGTTTAACCCAACTTTGGGTCAAATATGGACTAACCCAGCCGTTGGGTTAAATTTTTACATTACATTTTTAACCCAACATTTCGGGTTTGTCCATATTTGACCCAAAATTGGGTTAAAACAACCCAGCATTTTTTAGAGTGTACATCCACGTCTACCTACACTCTAAAAAATGCTGGGTTGTTTTAACCCACATTTGGGTCAAATATGGACAAACTCAACCATTGGGTTAAAAATGTAATTTAAACATTAAAAAATGTTTAAATTACATTTAAAAATGTAATTCAAACTCCCTGTAACCATTATATACATCCACGTCTACCTACACTCTAAAAAATGCTGGGTTGTTTTAACCCACATTTGGGTCAAATACGGATTAAAAATGTAATTTAAACATTTAACCCAATGGCTGAGTTTGACCATATTTGACCCAATGATGGGTTGTTTTAACCCAGCATTTTTTTTTTAGCTATAAATCAGCATTTTAAAATGATTTTTACCATCACAGGAATAAACTAAATAAAATAAAATAAAACATAAATTGTTATTTTGAATTGTAATAATATAACATTATTGGTGTTTTTAATGTATTTCAGATTAAATAAATGCAGCCTTCACTCTAAAAAATACTGGGCTGTTTTAACCCAACTTTGGGTCAAACATGGACAAACCCAGCCATCGGGTTAAATTTTTACATTACATTTTTAACCCAACATTTGGTTTTGTCCATATTTGACCCAAAATTGGGTTAAACAACCCACCATTTTTTAGAGTGTTCACTCTAAAAAATGTTGGGTTGTTTTAACCCAATTTTGGGTCAAATATGGACAAACCAAGCCATTGGGTTACATTTTTAAATTACATTTTTAACCCAATGGTTGAGTTTGTCCATATTTTACTCAAAATTGGGTTAAAACAACCCAGCATTTTTAAGAGTGTTGGTGAGCAGAAGAGACTTCTTTCAAAAACATTAAATTATTTGAATTTTGAAAATATATAAATACATATATAAATAATTTTACTTAACATATTTACATAATATTTAAAAAAAATACAGCATGGCAAGCCCAACATTTAAGGGGTAGGAGTATATAAGTTTTACTTCTTCCTACTCCTTCTCGCACATGAATATGTCAACAGCAAAGAATTATATATTTAATATATTTGAATATTATATATCATATTATAAGCTATTTAAAAATTAATTTCATATGGGTTTTAATAGACTTTTCAAACATTTCATTAATAATAACATTTTTTTTTTAATTACAAGTTTGAGCATCTATTTTTAAATATTAATAATAACAATAATACATTTTATTTATGTAGGCGCCTTTCTGGACACTCAAGGTCACCTCACAAAACATGATTAAACATTTGCAGCAATAAATATGAAAAGTTACAACTAGTTCCTTCATATAAAATCAGAGTGCAAAAACATCTAGCAAAAATTCAAACTATGCCAACCATATACGCATATATATATATATATGAAGAGTTCAGATGCAAAAGCCTCTAAATGCCATTTGAAATTTTCTTCTAGAATGATCATTTTTTTCAAGCTTGTATATTTAAGTTCAGTGATTTCACTTAAATGGCAATGATAATTACCTATTAATTGTTATTTAAGTGAAATTACTGAACTTAAATATACAAGTTTGATAAAAAATCATCATTAAAGAAGAAAATTTCAAATGGCATTTAGAGGCTTTTGCATCTGAACTCTTCATATATATATATATATATATATATATATATATATATATATATATCCATTGCAATAAAGTTTGGGCTGTATATCAATCAAAAAAGATCGTTTACATAGATTAAATTTATTGTAGATAAAAGACAGAATTACAGTTAGTAATGTAAGAAACAAACACTGCCAGATTGCACCACAAAAATGAACATTTCGTTTACACTATTCTACAACTCCTTTGAAAATACTCCTAGCAAGATGATCACACACACCCAAATCGAACTTGGTATTAAAGCTGCATTGTCATGGAGGACATAAAACAAGAAATGGAGGCCATGAAGAAGGTGAAGAAGAGAGAAACAGGATGTCATCGCCATTTGCACTACATGCTGAAGAAGAGAAGGAAAGAGTAAACTGTAATCTTCAGAGATTACAAGATTCCCAGCTCGTAATCTTGTCAACTGGCACACTGCAACTCAGATTGAAAACTTAGTGGCAAAAGTACGAGGTGAGAAAGGCTAACGGAGAGCTGCAGATTCATCACAGATGAGCGTTTTTATTTCAGAAATACTTCGACTGAAAGCAATCTCCTGAGTTACTTGAAGCCTCTCTTTGCTGGATGATTGAACAGTCAAAAAAGAATTAAAAATGCAAAAGTTTTAATGTTAAAAATAGCTGACCTGCAGCTCACGTACAGACAAAGATGAACAAAATGTGACTAACCTCAAAATCTTCTTTATTACTTCATCAAAGGATGAAGAACCTGTTTTTTATTGTACAAAAATTTATTTGTAATGAAAAAAAATGTTCTTTATTTTATCAAAATTCTCTCACACTAAGATTTTTTTTTTTTTTTTCATAAACACTTTCTGTTATTCTGGTTGAAACTCTCTTTACATCCTGAAAGCAATCAATAATAGAAGTCCAAATAATATAATATATTATATTAATATATATATAAGTATAATAATATAATGATATATAGTGGACCTTGAACCGTTTGGTTCCCACTGAAGTGCATTATATGGAGATATTCATCAAAAACCTTAATTTCTTTTCGACTGAAGAAAGAAAGACGTGGACATCTTGGATGACATGGGGGTGAGTAAATTATCAGCAAAAGTTGTTTAAAAGTGAACTACTCCTTTAATAAATGAAGTTCCAGAGAGACGAGCGACATCAAACACCTCAGTGCAGATTCTCTTGTAAATTATGCCTTAAAATGTATAAAGCTGAACAAACAGAACATCCACAGCTAAAATTAGATATTTAATTTGTGTTTCGAAAGAATTTAATGAGAGCAACCGCAGTCGGAATAACAGCCGTAAGTCCGCTCCGAAGAAAACGAGTGTCAGCTAAACGCAGGCCTTTCTCTCTGGACCAAAGCTGATTAAAACTTCCACAAGTGAACAGCAAAGTCACATTAAACCTTAAATCTCACTGGAGTTACAAAAACAGCCGGACATGGAGTTCAAATCTGGTCAAAGCTCTTAGTGCACACTTTAACGCACTTCTGTGAAGTTCTCCATCTGATGATGAACCAAAAACAGAAGATAATTCCAGTCGTCGGCGTCTCAAAGAAACTAAACACACTCCCAAAAGCTCAGTCCAACGGCTCTGGCGCATCAGTGCAATCATCTACACACTTATTATCCATACAAAAAGGGAAAAATGAAAGCAGATTGGTCGTAAAATGACAAGAACGCATTGTGAACGAATCACTGAATCATTTTAAAATGACAATTTATCATGCATTAGTGTTCCACCACTTTGTATTTTTATTATATAAGTAGGGTTGGGTATCGTTTGAATTTGAACGATTCTGATTGCGATTCCGATTCCTTGTTTCGATTCCGGTTCCTAACGATTCTCGATTCCGATTCTTTTAAGAGGCAGGGTCAAAAAAGTTTCGCTAACCTTGCTAACCAACGGCTTTTCTGAAGGAAATAATCCTTTCTGAAGGAAATACTCCTTCTGTAAAAATACTCCTTTTGTCACAAATTTTGCATTTTGCCGAGATTTCGTTATTTTTAGAAAAGTGAAGCCACACTTTGGATCGTCGACGTAAGCTATGTTCGACTCGCACGGTTATGCCAACACTTCCGGTAGACGCTTCTTCGTTGGTGTTGTTCAGCGGTTTCTTCTTCCGCTCGGCGGACTGTGAATATCGAAACTAGGAATCGAAATTTTAACTTTTCAACGATTCCGGGAAAAACGAAAAGTTAGTCCCGATTCCAATCGATACTCGATTCTCGATACCCAACCCTATATATAAGTATATTTTATTTTAAAATAGCATTAGAAGTCATGAACCAAACCAACCAGCACAAACTTTGATTCGACGCGACACCAAAAACATACACGACTGTGCGCTTTAACGAGGAAAAGAGCTACAAACCCGTGAAGCGATGGAGAAATACAAAACGATTCATTTAAAGATTTTGTTTAAGAAGTATACTGCATGAATATATAAATATTTAATATCATTTGCATTGCTTTATTTGATTGAACATAAACTTTTGGCAACATTTTCAATTGGTGTAATTTTCTATTGAGCATCACGGGTAATGTAGATTTATATATATATATATATATATATATATATATATATATATATATATATATATATATATATGAAGAGTTCAGATGCAAAAGCCTCTAAATGCAATTTGAAATTTTCTTCTTTAATGATGATTTTTATCAAACTTGTATATTTAAGTTCAGTAATTTCACTTAAATAACAATTAATAGGTAATTATCATTGCCATTTAAGTGAAATCACTGAACTTAAATATACAAGTTTGATAAAAATGATCATTCTAGAAGAAAATTTCAAATGGCATTTAGAGGCTTTTGCATCTGAACTCTTCATATATTATTGTCATGAATTCCACTGTTAAACCAGAACCTGACATATTTCATATCACCAAAGCTTCACGCTCAGATCATTTGAGAAAGCGATCAGCTCTCCGAAGGCATATTTGGAGACAGGACGCTCTGATGATGTCACCTCACCTGGCTCTGTGCAGTTTTTCTCCTCTGTCATGTTATCAGGTGTCGATGACATCAGCCGTCGCCCCCAGTGGTCATGTGATTCCATATGAGACTCCTCCACAATCATGCCATGACCTAGAAAAACAAAACATCGGTCAAATCCCAACATAACGAAGAAAGAAAGATATATGATAAATGATGGGCAGGCTTTCATTTTTGGTCGAACTATCCCTTTAAATAACACATTTAAGACCACATCTCTCACTTCAAATCATATGTTTGTGTCTAGGAACTGAACGTAATGACTTTTGATGTGGTAAACATTTTTTTTTTACATGTATCAGATTTTATTTTTATAAATAGGCTATATTATTAATATTCATTTAAATATTAACCATATATATATATATATATATATATATATAGAGAGAGAGAGAGAGTTCAGATGCAAAAGCCTCTAAGTACCATTTGAAATTTTCTTCTAATGATCATTTTTATCAAGCTTGTATATTTAAGTTCAGTGATTTCACTTAAATGGCAATGATAATTACCTATTAATTGTTATTTAAGTGAAATTACTGAACTTAAATATACAAGTTTGATAAAAAATCTTCATTAAAGAAGACCATTTCAAATGGCATTTAGAGGCTTTTGCATCTGAACTCTTCATATATACAAATTTAAATATTAGATTAAACTAGTATATACCGCTTTATACAGCAGCTTGGCATTAATAAGCAGGAAAATATTGTTGTAAAATTCATCAGTTATGAAACAAATAGCTGAAAAGCCGCTCTTGAGAAAACAATTTAATGCAATGTTGATTCAATGTTGCAAAGTTCATCAATTATGAAACGAGTTCAATTCAGCTAAAGCTCTACAGAAGACAATAGTGTACGAGTGACACGAGACCGGTGCGTCTCACAGGTGTCGCTCATCGGTAATCACGCCACCGTGAACATAACGAATGGCGACTGTTGAACGCAAAAGCCGAATCCCGGACATTTTGGGCGATCTCGAAACACATTTTCGGGGCAGACTCATCACGGAGTAGACTAGACTTGTTGTTTAACTACTGTTTACTATGTTTAACCCAACCTTAGGGTTTGTACATATTTAACCCAAAGTTGGGTTAAAACAACCCAGCAATTTTTAGAGTGTTGAATCAATAATCTTATTGAAAACACCAAAAAAAATTGCCAGAAGTGCAGAAATTGTCAACACTGTTCTATGATTTATCAAGAAAATATCTTAGAAACTGAAAAGTTTTAGCATATATTTCTTAGTAACTAAATCCCTCAGAGAGACGCTACACTGTAAAAAATGCTGGGTTGTTTCAACCCAAATTTGGGTCAAATATGGACAAACCCAAATTTTGGGTTAAAAATTGTACTGTTGAAACTAAAAGTTGGGTTAAAATTTGAAATTACATTGACAGTAGAGCCCGACAGATAAAGGATTTTGAAGACCGATACCGATACAAATATTTTTGGGTTTTAAAATCCAATATTCCGATATATCGGCCGATATTTTTTTTTTTATTAAATATTGTTGGATTTCACACACGTGTAAAAGAAAAGCTAACTTTTCTGCACGAGATACGTTTGATACTTGTTCTCTATGTCTAAATGTTCACTCCTTGCAAGTATAACTTACATTTTACAATGCAGGGACTGTAACTAGAGATATGCTTGCTATAAATACAGTAATCATTACTTTATTTAGGTAGAAAAAGTTCATTGTGGTTTCCAAGCTCATTAATGTTAACGTTAGCGGTCTTCCACTGATGATAGTGGCGTTAGCTAGCTTTGTGGTTAGCTAGTCTATGATGATAGCAATAGATAACGTCATACTGCAAATTGTAAAACATACATTTTCAATACAACAGGCCAAGGAGAGATGATGATTGAAGCGTTTTTTCGTCCGTTTTTATTTTATTTTTTGAATATTATTTATCGGCCATTATAACTGCCGATACCGATATTTTGGAAAATGCCTAATATCGGCCGGCCGATATATCGGTCTGGCTCTAATTGACAGCACAGAATCCTGCATGACCCCGCCCACTGAATGTTCATTTTTCAGGCACAAAGCACGTTTTCTTTAACGTGCTCTGCGATAATGTAAATGAATGATTTTCTTGCCTGAGTGAGTGAGCGGCGCCGCTTTTGCTCCACTGCAGGTGTTTGGTTCAATCACAGGGTGTCAATTAAAGTAAAGCGGCCTAAACGCAGCCCAAAACGACTGTCCTGAAACGCTGATGAGACACTCATGGACTGCCTGACTAGCTCCAGGACAAAGCCATTTCACTAGGGAACTCAATTTCAGAGCTCTGGAACAGTTCAGAACAAGCATGCAAAGAAAAGAGAGCGATTTTCACTTTCCCGTCTTGTTTTGATGGGGGGAAAAATATAATAAATAACATAAAATAGGGACAAATACGAGTGACAGTATTCCTTTTCTTGATTTGGCTGAATCGAAAGGGTTGCATATGTTCCCTCAGTCTTAGATCTTTCGTTCCTGAATCATTATAAAGGTTCACACACACATGCTTTCAAGCTTTTGTCAAGAACAGACATTCATGTTTCTGACTGTAAACGCTGTGCGTTGAAACAGATTTACTATTGTCTGTACGATATCAGTGCAGAATAATCTTTTAAGCTTCTTGTTTTTACTGTAATTAACGTCGTCTTTGTGTTTGATGCATTTTAATTTGAGCTTTGAGCCACAGGCATGAGCGGCTTGTTTGTGCTTGTCTAGATCAGACTTTTCACTCGGTAGACAGACATGCAGACGAAACGCCACTGAAGGAGGGATCCGAGTCACATCTAGAGATTTGAGGGGTTTGACTCGGATCAGGAACCAGAAACACCCCAGAACATCTGCATAACAACACCCTGGCAAACACCACATTACAGCGGGGAATTATGCATGCACATTTAGACAATCGTGAAGATTTTTTAACCAGAATTGGAATGAATAAATCTTTCATGAAATCTGAACACGCGTGTGTCTGTGAACACAAGAGCAGCCCAGGACACACTGTGTGACGCCATTCACCGTGCTTCACTTGACTTTACAGAGGCAAACAAGTGAGCAAGAAGTCAAATTATTAACAATTTACAGTATAAACAGGAACTGACTGTTTTCTTAAAGGATAGTTCACTTTTTAAAAAAACTTTTGCTGATAAGTCATCTAAGATGTCCATGTCTTTCTTTCTTCAGTGGAAAAGAAATGAAGGTTTTTGATGAAAACATTCCAGGATTTTTCTCCATATAATGGACTTTAATGGGAACCAAACGGTTCAAGGTCCAAATGAGAGTTTCAGTACAAACTGTTCAAAGGGCTTTAAGCGATTCCAGACAATGAATAAGGGTTTTATCAAGCGAAACGATCGCTCATTTAAAAAATAAATAACAAAATTTTAAGTTTTATAAGCACAAATGCTCGCCTTGCTCTGTTCTGTGATGCACATTCGTGACTCGCCTGTTCGAACTCGTTCATCAAAATGAACAAATCTGTTTTCGAGTCATTTGGTTCATTCAACGAACGAAATGATGTGAAAAGAGAAAAAGAGAAATGATGTGAAAATGTGAAAAGATTTGTTCATTTTGATGCACGAATTCGAACAAAAGAGTCACAAACGTGCATCACAGAACAGAGCAAGGCGAGCATTTGAGCTTATAAAACTTAAACTTTGTTATTTATTTATTAAATGAGTGATCGTTTCGCTAGATAAGACCCTTATTCATCGTCTGGAATCGTTTAAAGCCCTTTGAAGCTCATCTGGACCCCATTGAAGTCCATTATATGGAGAAAAATCCTGGAATGTTTTCATCAAAAACCTTAATTTCTTTTCGACTGAGAAAAAGAAAGACATGGACATCTTGGATGACATGGGGGTGAGTAAATTATCAGCAAAAGTTTTTTTAAAAGTGAACTACTCCTTTAATTAAAATTAAATTAACGAAACATTCTCAAACTGCTGTCCTAACAGTGATGTGTCACTCTTTTGAGGGGAAAAATGCAATTGTTCTGTGAAATACTTGCTGCAAAAGCAAAATTCTTTGTTATAAAAAACACAACTTAACAGTAAAAATGGGATCTTATGCTCTTTTACAAAGTTTTAATTTTGTTTTTGGACTCCTATAGAATAGGCTTTCATGCTTGATGGTTCAGAAAACACTAAAAAAAATTTTTTTTTTTACATATTCTCCATTGTTACGGCTCGTCTCTTCCCGGTCTCTCAGTAAGGCTCTGAGGGTGTAACTCCGTAACTCGCTGATTAACTACCAGTAGGAAGCATAGTTGAAGAAATCAACTAGATAGTCACGACTGTTTCTCGAAACTGTATTGTCGCACATTGGTCGTTCAACCACGTCGGTTAATGACGTCACACAGGAGTGGAGTAATAACGTCTTTTAATGAATCTGTTAGAGATTTAATTAATGCTAGATGTTTTGCTATAAATTACAGACATGGTATTTGAGAATTATTTCTCATTTTCTCAGTTATTTTTCTTTATTTCCAGATTCAATCATTGGCTCGTTCTTACACTCTTCAAAAATGGCGCTTGAAAAACTAAAAGACGTAAATGACATTTGTGTGTATTATAAATAAAAGATACAGATCGTACTGAAAGCCATTTTGCTTATTTTGCTCAAGATAAGGAATTATTGAGTCCACATGTCATGCAAACAAGAAACTACTCTTCTAACCACAGGTCGACGCTGTCGTTCCTAACACACACTTTGCGATGCTGTTTGTGAATGTTCGTTAGATCTATAGTTTCGGGAAACACCGACTCGTTGAACTATGATAACGACAGATCTTGCGACCATAGTTGGATAACGATGCTTTTGAGAAACACACTCCTGTTGAAAAGCACACTTTGCTCTGATTGGTCGGCTGGATCAGTGTGTTGTGATCGGTCAAGCGATTCGAGTGTGTTTGGGAAATGTCCCGCTCCAGTTTAACACACTACTAACTAACTCAACCAGGCCCCGCCCCTTTATTATGCGCATGAATTATTATAATGAGGAATATTGTGACATGTGAAGAAACTCAAGACTACAATTGAGGCGTTTCAGGAGTTCAGAAACACTGATATAGATATAGATATAGATATAACTCCCACTGGAGGGACTTTGAGCTCAAACAGCAACATTACAAAGACACTCAAGAGAGATGGGGGAAAACATAACAGGTCCTCTTTAAGCTAATTCAAGATACACAATAAAATGTTTAAACTAAGCTATTATAACGGAAATCATTTTAAACTTTCTTTAAATCATGCCATGGGAAATATTCTATTCTATTCTAATCTATTTGACGTGTGCAAGATACATGACGGTTATATAAATAAAGCATCATTTGTTTTGATCAGTTCAGTTCATCTCGTATGTTTTAGGTCATCACAGGAATGTGACTTTCATTTACCCCGAAACGGCACGACTGCACCCTCGACACGCATCTCTGCTCATAAGAGACAAATCACCAAAGAATAGTGCTTTCAAAATCTAACCATGTGTGCATAACGGACCCAACATACCGTCTCCGCACACTGCGGCATACGAGATGGAGCAACACACACACATTTAAAACTGACTCGACTACCTACACACATTAAGTGCAGAAATGCCGTTCAGATGGACAGCTCACTGGGCTTTACACACAGCCCTGGTGTAAGAACAGGTGCATCTGCCTCAAACACACACACACACACACACACACACACACACACACACAACAATACTGATTTCAAATGTGTGGATAATGCCATGAATCTCATAGAACTAAGAAACATATCTGATGCATAATACTTGTGTTTAAGGAGAGCAGTCCATTTCACATTTTTCTTTATAATGTCATGCAGATTGAATTTCAAACATAATCTGGAAATAATGGGATCAAATCAATCCCAGTAACACGCTTAAAACAGAATTTCACTCATATTTATAATTCTAAATAACCTTGCTTTTTGTAGTTAATTCTTCACTCTTAGAAGAAAAGGTTCTATATAGAACCTTAAAAGGTTCTATCAGCGCTACGTATTTGGAACCCCTAAAAGGTTCTATACACTCTTAAAAAAATGGTTCCTCTGGGTTCTATATAGAAAACTGAGGGTTCCGTACTTGGTCAATAGAACCTTTTACCAAAAAAAAAAAAAAAAAAAAATGGTTCTATGTAGAGTTCCATATATGAAGTGGGGGATGGAACCATTTCTGGTTCTAAATGCCATTTCTTCTAACTAAGAGAGTTGGCACTAATTTATGGCAGAATTCATGCTGTAAAGGATGAAAACACAATGAATAAACATCAATGTGTTTATCCACTGACACTCGTAAGATAGTAAATATAGAATTGCATTAATAGTGAATGAAGAATAAAAAGGGAACCCAAAATGTTGTTTAAACTGTCAATCAAAAGCTCTTCTGACACCGATCACTTCTTATGAATCGCACTGGAGCATTATGGGTAGATTCTGTCCACACTACACGGGGGTTTGATTGACAGGTTCCGCTCGGACTCACCTGTCCTGGTCAGGATGGTGGACATGCCCCACGCCACGAACAGAACACTGCAGACCAAACACACCTGCGCCAGCAGCATCTCCCTCCTCTTGCGCACTCGGAACATCTTGGCGATGATGGATTTCTTGGAGACCCTGGTCGTCATGGTGTGGTCCTGATGCTGCTCCTGATCCGCGCTGGTCATCGTCGAGCACTGATGGAGAGACGTGTAGAGAGAGCGCGATCAGACACGGAAAACCCCAGCCTTCACTGTCCCAGATCCCTGCTCTCATCAGATTCCTCCCAGCCGCATTGCAACAACACTGGGAACGTTAGATTCCTGCATGATGCATGCATCCTGCGGCGTCGCGTGCGTCTGTCGTGAAGCGCGCGTGTGGAAATAGCATCGATCTCGGCTCTCAGGTGATCTGTCCTTCGGTCCCTCTGCTCGTGAAAGCGTCCCTGCTCTTCCCATCTGAACGTCGGGAACTTTGCGCTCCTCCGGTGTCCACCCGAGACACGTGACGCGCTGCGATCCGGTGCATTCACGGGGATCCGACGCGTCACGGCTCCTATATACAGCGAGAGAGCGGAGGCATTCAACACTGACGAGTTATGTTATCATGTCCTATGTGCTAGTGAACTACATACATAAATAATTCAGCGCAATGATTAGTTTGCTATATGTAATTTATAAATAAGGCTATTATTAATATTACAGTAACTTTGATTATAAAGTTCTGTTCATTTCGAACATTCCTGAATAAATAGTTCCAAAAGTAGCGTATAATTCATAAAAATAATAGTAAGCCGTAATTTGAGTATGCATGCATTTATAAATTCTAACTAAAATGCAGTTGCAAATTCATATTCATTAATAATACACTTTAATCACTAAAAAAAGAATCATACATGTTTCTTGAGCAACAAATCATCAATTTAGAGTGATTTCTGAAGGATCATGTGACACTGATGACTGGAGTAACGATGCTGAAAATTCAGCTTTTATCACAGGAATACATTACATTTTAATATATTCACATAGAAGATAGTTAATAAAAAATATTATAATATTTCACAATATGTTTTTACTGTATTTCTGTTTAAATAAATGCAGCCTTGGTGAGCAGAAGAAACTAATTTTAAAAAACATCTTACAGACCCCAAACTAGAACAGTTAGCCTGCTTAAAACTGGTTATGTAATTTTCAACATTCATGTAAGCTTATTGTGATAGAAATATATTTTATGTAATGGGTATTTTCAACATTAAATGGTGCTTGGGTCAAAGCAAGGCCATATATACTCAACCAAAAAGTACTTAACACAGTAGAAATGACAGTCATATGATTAGATCATTACAAAACAATCACCAGAACAAATCACAGTGAAGAAGACTTGAGTGATATTGATTTTTACTGTATGATATAAATGTACATGTATCTTTCTATTCAGGAGACTCACTTTGGTTAAATACACCTAAAGTGTCACATTGAGAATGTGTGACAATGAGGCCCTGAATGTGAGTGTGTCTGATTCCTTCTCAAAGCAAGCATGGTCATAAGTGTGTGTGTGTGTGTGTGTGTGTGTGTGTGTGTGTGTGTGTGTGTGTGTGTGTGTGTGTGTGTGTGTGTGTGTGTGTGTGTGTGTGTGTGTGTGTGTGTGTGTGTGTGTGTGTGTGTGCGTGTTGTTACCTTGAAGGTCATAGATTGTTTCAGACATGCATGGTTCTTCGTCTAGACATATGTAATCTGCACGGCTGAATCAACAGTGTCATACTTCATATGGTCACCTCTATATGGCATTTATGAGCTTATGAATAAAACAGCATTATCCATTTGTGCAACCAACACACACTAGTCCTAACATAAAATTATAGGAAGTGTTTTGTTTTCATGTTTTATGGGGACTTTTCATAGACATCCACAAACTGTACAAACTGCAAAGATTTCAGAAATTGCCATTTTTGTTGGGACATTTTTGTCCTCATTATGTAGAGTTTACTAGGACACTCACATGCACACACACACTCTCTCTCTGACTCTCTCTCTCTCACTCACTGTCTCTCTCACTCACTCACTGTCTCACTCACTCACCCATTCACTCACTCACTCACTCACCCATTCATTCACTCACTTACTCACTGTCTCACTGACTCTCTCACTCACTGTCTCACTCTCACCCATTCACTCACTCACTCACCCATTCACTCACTGTCTCACTCACCCATTCATTCACTCACTCACTCACCCATTCATTCACTCACTTACTCACTGTCTCACTGACTCTCTCACTCACTGTCTCACTCTCACCCATTTACTCACTCACTCACTCACCCACCCATTCACTCACTCTCTCACTCACTCACTCACTCACTCACCCACCCATTCACTCACTCACTCACTCACTCACACACTGTCTCACTCACTCACTCACTCACTCACTCACTCACTGTCTCACTCACTTACCCATTCATTCACTCACTCACTGTCTCACTCACTGACTCACTCACTCACTGTCTCACTCACTGACTCACTCACTGACTCACTCACTGACTCACTCACTCACTGTCTCACTCACTGTCTCACTCACTGTCTCACTCACTGACTCACTCACTCACTGTCTCACTGACTCTCTCACTCCCTCACTCACTGATTCACTCACTCACTTACTCACTCACTGTCTCACTCGCTCACCCATTCATTCACTCACTCACTGACTCTCTCACTCACTCACTCACTCACCCATTCATTCACTCACTCACTCACTCACTGTCTCACTGACTCTCTCACTCACTCACTGTCTCATTCACTCACCCATTCATTCACTCACTCACTCACTGATTCACTCACTCAGTCACTCAATCACTCACTTGCTCACTCACTCACCCACTCTCACTCACTCACTCACCCACCCATTCACTCACTCACTCACTGACTCTCTCACTCACTCACTCACTCACTCACTCACTGTCTCACTCACTGACTCACTCACTCACTGTCTCACTGACTCTCTCACTCCCTCACTCACTGATTCACTCACTCACTTACTCACTCACTGTCTCACTCGCTCACCCATTCACTCACTGACTCTCTCACTGTCTCACTCACTCACCCATTCACTCACTGACTCTCTCACTGTCTCACTCACTGATTCACTCACTCACTTACTCACTCACTGACTCTCTCACTCACTCACTCACACACAGACAGACCTTGGTGTCCTTGTCCCAGGCCTGCTGTCCTTTCCTGTGACAGTCGTGTGCAGTTTGCCAGGTTTAATAACAGCAGTGTTTGCCTTTATTAGCCCGATTCATTGTTGAACTATAATCGCTCGCTGTGTTCAATTAAATGCTGGTCAAGTTCGTGATAATGGAAGATTTTCATTCTCCACAGCAATACATTTCTGAAGTATCCACACATGCAGAGGTGTGTGAGATGTGACCTCCAGAGAACGAGGACGGTTCACACACACAGCCGTTGAGTCTCACGTCAGGATAATAAACGACACAGATGTTTCAGGGATACATCAGCAGTGTCCTGAAACCAGTTCTCCTCACGGTCACACACACGGACCACAGGTGGAGAGAAACACAATACTCACTGTTTTCATTTTCTACAAATCTAATGATTTCGCATATTTATAATTATATTCATAAAAATAATTATAATAAACGCATATATAAGGCGTTTTCCTAAAAAAAAACGATATCAAGCTCATTTTATATATAATTTATATATTTTTATTGTAAGTTATACAAGATTCAAGAAATGTTTTTAAAGTCAGTTTAACGTAGCTAATATAAATTGAAATAAACATCCAAGTTGATTTTTTTGTTTAAAAATTTAAAGCAGCAACTTTTTTTACAGTGTAAATATCTTGTTGCCGAGACATCATTGGCAGATATAGTTGAATAAGTGATATTTATGCTTAAAGCCACAATATGTATTTTTTCTGCTTTAAAAATAGCAAAAATAACTGTATCTATGTTATATATTTCTATTAGATGTGTACTTACATTATCCCACCAACTTTCAAATACGGAGAAATTTATAGTTTAATTCGAAGACACGGGACGTTTCTTTATTTCCGTTTCGTCGCCCGTCTATGGCGTCATATAACCTTTGACTCCTCTATTGTCCTTGCGGAACCCGGCGAAACCCGCAAACACAAAAGGGAACACTGGACTACCGCCAATAAAGCAAAGAAAATGACCAAGAAAAAAAAGTAGTACGTATTTTTATGTGTGTAAATCACGTGCCCGCTCACGAGCGCTCACTCTTAACAGACACACTGTCACCGGTGCTGCTCGCGCGTCACAGAATGTTCATAAAGTCTTTTGTTATTATTTTAAATGAGTGACCCCTGGTGGCCAAAAATTGTATACTGTACGTTTAAGTAGTCAGTTAGAAATGTGCGTACCAAATATGATCCAGTGGACGCAGGTAGGGTTGGGTATCGAGAATCGAGTATCGATTGGAACCGAGACTAACTTTTCGTTTTTCCCGGAATCGTTCAAAAGTTAAAATTTCGATTCCTAGTTTCGATATTCACAGTCCGCCAAGCGGAAGAAGAAACCGCAGAACAACACCAACGAAGAAGCGTCTACCGGAAGTGTTGGCATAACCGCGCGAGTCGAACATGAGTAGCTTACGTCGGCGGTCCAAAGTGTGGCTTCACTTTTCTAAAAAATAACGAAATCTCGGCAAAATGCAAAATTTGTGACAGAAGGAGTATTTCCTTCAGAAAGGATTATTTCCTTCAGAAAGGATTATTTCCTTCAGAAAGGCCGTTGGTTAGCAAGGTTAGCTAAACTTTTTTGACCCTGCCTCTTAAAAGAATCGGAATCGAGAATCGTTAGGAACCGAAATCGAAACAAGGAATCGCAATCGGAATCAGAATCGTTTAAATTCAATTCAGAATCGTGTGTGTGTGTGTGTGTGTGTGTGCGTGTGTGTGTGTGTGTGTGCGTGTTGTTACCTTGAAGGTCATAGATTGTTTCAGACATGCATGGTTCTTCGTCTAGACATATGTAATCTGCACGGCTGAATCAACAGTGTCATACTTCATATGGTCACCTCTATATGGCATTTATGAGCTTATGAATAAAACAGCATTATCCATTTGTGCAACCAACACACACTAGTCCTAACATAAAATTATAGGAAGTGTTTTGTTTTCATGTTTTATGGGGACTTTTCATAGACATCCACAAACTGTACAAACTGCAAAGATTTCAGAAATTGCCATTTTTGTTGGGACATTTTTGTCCTCATTATGTAGAGTTTACTAGGACACTCACATGCACACACACACTCTCTCTCTGACTCTCTCTCTCTCACTCACTCACTCACTCACTGTCTCTCTCACTCACTCACTGTCTCACTCACTCACCCATTCACTCACTCACTCACTCACCCATTCATTCACTCACTTACTCACTGTCTCACTGACTCTCTCACTCACTGTCTCACTCTCACCCATTCACTCACTCACTCACCCATTCACTCACTGTCTCACTCACCCATTCATTCACTCACTCACTCACCCATTCATTCACTCACTCACTCACTCACCCATTCATTCACTCACTCACTCACTCACCCATTCATTCACTCACTCACTCACTGTCTCACTGACTCTCTCACTCACTGTCTCACTCTCACCCATTCACTCACTCACTCACCCATTCACTCACTGTCTCACTCACCCATTCATTCACTCACTCACTCACCCATTCATTCACTCACTTACTCACTGTCTCACTGACTCTCTCACTCACTGTCTCACTCTCACCCATTTACTCACTCACTCACTCACCCACCCATTCACTCACTCTCTCACTCACTCACTCACTCACCCACCCATTCACTCACCCATTCACTCACTCACTCACTCACTCACACACTGTCTCACTCACTCACTCACTCACTCACTCACTCACTCACTGTCTCACTCACTTACCCATTCATTCACTCACTCACTGTCTCACTCACTGACTCACTCACTCACTGTCTCACTCACTGACTCACTCACTGACTCACTCACTGACTCACTCACTCACTGTCTCACTCACTGTCTCACTCACTGTCTCACTCACTGACTCACTCACTCACTGTCTCACTGACTCTCTCACTCCCTCACTCACTGATTCACTCACTCACTTACTCACTCACTGTCTCACTCGCTCACCCATTCATTCACTCACTCACTCACTCACTCACTGACTCTCTCACTCACTCACTCACTCACCCATTCATTCACTCACTCACTCACTCACTGTCTCACTCACTGTCTCATTCACTCACCCATTCATTCACTCACTCACTCACTGATTCACTCACTCAGTCACTCAATCACTCACTTGCTCACTCACTCACCCACTCTCACTCACTCACTCACCCACCCATTCACTCACTCACTCACTGACTCTCTCACTCACTCACTCACTCACTGTCTCACTCACTGACTCACTCACTCACTGTCTCACTGACTCTCTCACTCCCTCACTCACTGATTCACTCACTCACTTACTCACTCACTGTCTCACTCGCTCACCCATTCACTCACTGACTCTCTCACTCACTCACTCACTCACTCACCCATTCACTCACTGACTCTCTCACTGTCTCACTCACTGATTCACTCACTCACTTACTCACTCACTGACTCTCTCACTCACTCACTCACACACAGACAGACCTTGGTGTCCTTGTCCCAGGCCTGCTGTCCTTTCCTGTGACAGTCGTGTGCAGTTTGCCAGGTTTAATAACAGCAGTGTTTGCCTTTATTAGCCCGATTCATTGTTGAACTATAATCGCTCGCTGTGTTCAATTAAATGCTGGTCAAGTTCGTGATAATGGAAGATTTTCATTCTCCACAGCAATACATTTCTGAAGTATCCACACATGCAGAGGTGTGTGAGATGTGACCTCCAGAGAACGAGGACGGTTCACACACACAGCCGTTGAGTCTCACGTCAGGATAATAAACGACACAGATGTTTCAGGGATACATCAGCAGTGTCCTGAAACCAGTTCTCCTCACGGTCACACACACGGACCACAGGTGGAGAGAAACACAATACTCACTGTTTTCATTTTCTACAAATCTAATGATTTCGCATATTTATAATTATATTCATAAAAATAATTATAATAAACGCATATATAAGGCGTTTTCCTAAAAAAAAAACGATATCAAGCTCATTTTATATATAATTTATATATTTTTATTGTAAGTTATACAAGATTCAAGAAATGTTTTTAAAGTCAGTTTAACGTAGCTAATATAAATTGAAATAAACATCCAAGTTGATTTTTTTGTTTAAAAATTTAAAGCAGCAACTTTTTTTACAGTGTAAATATCTTGTTGCCGAGACATCATTGGCAGATATAGTTGAATAAGTGATATTTATGCTTAAAGCCACAATATGTATTTTTTCTGCTTTAAAAATAGCAAAAATAACTGTATCTATGTTATATATTTCTATTAGATGTGTACTTACATTATCCCACCAACTTTCAAATACGGAGAAATTTATAGTTTAATTCGAAGACACGGGACGTTTCTTTATTTCCGTTTCGTCGCCCGTCTATGGCGTCATATAACCTTTGACTCCTCTATTGTCCTTGCGGAACCCGGCGAAACCCGCAAACACAAAAGGGAACACTGGACTACCGCCAATAAAGCAAAGAAAATGACCAAGAAAAAAAAGTAGTACGTATTTTTATGTGTGTAAATCACGTGCCCGCTCACGAGCGCTCACTCTTAACAGACACACTGTCACCGGTGCTGCTCGCGCGTCACAGAATGTTCATAAAGTCTTTTGTTATTATTTTAAATGAGTGACCCCTGGTGGCCAAAAATTGTATACTGTACGTTTAAGTAGTCAGTTAGAAATGTGCGTACCAAATATGATCCAGTGGACGCAGGTAGGGTTGGGTATCGAGAATCGAGTATCGATTGGAACCGAGACTAACTTTTCGTTTTTCCCGGAATCGTTCAAAAGTTAAAATTTCGATTCCTAGTTTCGATATTCACAGTCCGCCAAGCGGAAGAAGAAACCGCAGAACAACACCAACGAAGAAGCGTCTACCGGAAGTGTTGGCATAACCGCGCGAGTCGAACATGAGTAGCTTACGTCGGCGGTCCAAAGTGTGGCTTCACTTTTCTAAAAAATAACGAAATCTCGGCAAAATGCAAAATTTGTGACAGAAGGAGTATTTCCTTCAGAAAGGATTATTTCCTTCAGAAAGGATTATTTCCTTCAGAAAGGCCGTTGGTTAGCAAGGTTAGCTAAACTTTTTTGACCCTGCCTCTTAAAAGAATCGGAATCGAGAATCGTTAGGAACCGAAATCGAAACAAGGAATCGCAATCGGAATCAGAATCGTTTAAATTCAATTCAGAATCGTGTGTGTGTGTGTGTGTGTGTGTGTACTTGTCTACCTATCTAAGAGGGGACTTTGGTGTCGTTACACACTCACTAACAGGGGACCGCCGAGGGAAGTGGGGACATTTTTCAAGTCCCCTGTTAGCTATGCCTTAAAACATGTTAAAATCAACTAAAAAACGCTCTGGTGAATTTTTTTAACTTTTGACCAAGTGGGGACTAACACATGTGTGTGTGTTTAAGCCCATACTCAGCAGCGCTCCTGTAGGCTGGAGCAGGAACTGCAGTGGCCCATTAACACACGTCGTTCACACTTCTCTATTGTCTGAATGGCTGGCTGTCCCAAAGCCTCTGAGACTGTAGAGCTGCTTAGTTAAGGTACTTTCAGTAAATTTAATAACCCCACGCTAGTAATCATTAGTTAAGCAATAGTAAATGCTTAACTAATGAAAATACAATTATTAAAACACATTATAGATATGCTTTTAAAACAATATTAAAGAATTTATAGCTTTATAGCTGTCTTTATAAATTGCTGATTATTGGTTTAAAAGCATATCTATAATGTGTTTTAATCATTTTAATTACATGCTTTATTAATGAACAATTTATGATTTCTAAATGAAGTATAGCATTATAAACCATAATAATAAACCAATATAAAGTTATTTAGGAGTTGTCAGTGGTTTATAAGATCACTTAGAAAGTGAGTAAATGATTAATAAACTATTTCAATGTGCATTCATGTATCTTATTATTCAGACATATAGTAATAGTTACTTAGTGTGTAAATACATTTTTAACATGTATTTCTACTGTAATCCAAGGTTAATTCAGGTAGTTATCAACCATTTAGTAGTGGTCAGTTTACTATTTTGTGAGCTCATCTAAAGTGAGGACCTGTTATGCCTTGTAATGCATTTATAAAAGAGATTTCAAAGGCTCAGTTAAATATTTGTATGTTCTTTTATGTTCAAAGTGTTGTGTTTGTTTCCTTTTTCTGTTTAGAAGAGAACTGAGCCTTTAAATCTAATTTATGAATGCTTTACAAGATATAACTATTCCTCACTTTAGATGAGCTGCCAAAAAAAGTTAACTGACCACTACTAAATGCTTAACTTCTTGCATTTACTACATTTAAATACACTTAAGTGATCTCATGAATCACTGACAACTCCTAAATAACTGGTTTGTAAATAATGTTATTCTTCATTAGGAAATTATAAATTGATCATTAATAAAGTATGAAAATACAATGATTAAACACAATATTATGCTTCTAAATAAAGAATAAAGCATTTACACAAGAATAGAGCATTTATAGCTGTATTTATAAACTTCTTATTAATGTCTATTAATGCTTTATAAATTACAGATAAACTATTTACTAATGATTAACTAATGATTAATAGCATGCAGTTATTATGAAGTGCCCAGTGGCAACAGTTCGAAAGCAGAGGCGAGAAGACGCCTCTTATCATTCATAATATTATTTTTTTCTTATTTAACGCTCTCTCTTCATAGATACTGTCTATGCTTGGTTATAGCAGTCCCTAACAATTTACTTGCCATTGTTACTTTTCTTAATAATTTTGTCTGTACCTCAGTAGCAATTCCATACTAACAAATAATACAGAATATCATAACACTTTCGATGAAATTCCTATAAAACATCAGAAGCTTTATGTTGTGGACAATACAGGAAAGTTATTGCTTTAAAAAATTAATTCTCTGTTGTGGCTTTATACTTACAGTATATGATTGGTCCACATATCCCATTTAAGCTTATTGCCTACTGATAAGTTGTATTTGACAAATATACAAATAGTTGTATTTGACTATATTTTACATTTTACAAGCAGTTTTGACTGATATGTGTGCACTGTAAAACAATTATTGTTGGTTTAACTTAAAAAATGAAGTTACCTGGTTGCCTTGAAACTTTACGTTCATTAAAATTGAAAAATTGACTTAATACAATGAAGGAGATTGATTTTATAATCAGAAACTCAAAATATTATGTTATCTGAACCACATACATTATCTAAGTTGATTTGACAGAAGAAACAACGTTATGATAACAAATCATGATTTTTTTTTTTTTTTTACAGTGTATATTACTTTAGTTTGAAAATTACTTCAATTATCTTTTTAACAGTTAACTGGTTTCAATCTTATTTATGGAACAGAAAGTTTTTGTTCAGGATAGGTCATTTCTTCTGTTCTGTCGCTCACCTCCACAGGGATCGATCTCGGCGCCCTCCCTTTACTCGTTCTACATGCTACCATTGGGTTCTATATTTTAATAAGACATGGTGTTTCCTTCCATTCTTATGCTGAAGACACCACAATATATATACACCTATTGAGAGAAATGATCCGTCTGCTTCCATTTCTCTTTTATTATGCTAAGATGAGGTTACATCTTTGCTTGCAAAAAAATTGTGTCTTTAAATGAACACAAAACTGAGGTGATAGTTTTCCCCACTGATAATTTTAAGACCACCAGCATCGCTTTGAGGAGCTTCTCTGCATTCAGATCTATGCGGGATTAGGTGTGCTTTTAGATGGGCCTTCAAAACGTGATAAATATGAAGAGTTCAGATGCAAAAGCCTCTAAATGCCATTTGAAATTTTCTTCTTTAATGATGATTTTTATCAAACTTGTATATTTAAGTTCAGTAATTTCACTTAAATAACAATTAATAGGTAATTATCATTGCCATTTAAGTGAAATCACTGAACTTAAATATACAATCTTGATAAAAATGATCGTTCTAGAAGAAAATTTCAAATGGCATTTAGAGGCTTTTGCATCTGAACTCTTCATATCTTCCGTAACTGCATCTAGTTTATCAACTCAATAAAATCAAGCAGAAATATCTCTTTAAGGTATAATTGCAGGTCTCCACACAAGCTAAACTGTACATGACCTAGACTCTAGATAAATAAAATGCAATGGCAGCAGCAAGTCTGGGGAATGCTTATAATTCTCCTTTTGGTTTCAATTATGAACATGTTTCAATTCTTTTTAACAAGGCATATATTTCATAATACAATTATAAAAAGATATAACATTATTTGATATTAGCATAGCAGCAGTATATAACAGTATATTAGCAGCAATTACACATTGTTCCCTTTACCATCAAACTGGAGAGCCTCTTTTCTGTAATGAAAGACCAATCTTATGGGTTGTGGTCCCTCATATTGGCCAATATCAGTAAAAAAAAAAACAACAACCTTGTTTCCCTTAGGGCTTAAATTACCCAGATTTGTTTATTTTTTTATCATTACATTTTTATCCTGACTGACATCAGGTGATGCTTGTAACCCAATCATAATCTGTTAACCCACAACATTAGAATGTTATATTCCCATTAAATTAAATTAAATTAGAATGCATTTATTTCTAAATACTTATCACTTTTTTAAGCTCTTCACTTCAGCTTCACTGCAGTACATTTCACATTCAAAACGCATTAAAACTACCAAAACACATCATTCATATATATAATAAACCAGACCGTTCTCATCCTTTAACGTCATAGAACGCTATATGCAAAAATGGCGCTATACTACACACATGGCACCCTTTATCATTAATATAACACGCGAACCCAAGTCGTCATAAATCCTTTAGTGTAAATATGATACGCAGACCCTACCCCACACCTAAACTTAGCTCTCACAGCGCGTGTTATATTAATGATAACGGGTGCCATGTGCGTAGTATAGCGCCGTTTTTGCATATAGCGTTCTATATGACGTTAAAGGATGAGAATGCGTTGAATAAACACACACACACAACAGGCAGCAATATGCACTATTTTTTGCTGTTCAGAATTCGTTGGTTCATGTTTATATGGAAGACTTAGACTTGTTTACGTGTTTAGTTAATTCTTAATTTTTCTGTTTTTTTTTGTTTGTTTTTTTAGATTCAGAATATGTTTCAGTGTAAAATACGGTAGAAATATCTTATTCGTTTGTCTGTTGATAAGTTTTGAACTTAAATAACAGTCTTGGAAATAATATCTAAGCATGTGCAAATTGGCCTGTACAGTAGATCAAGTTTTGTTTGCCAGAAATCAATTCATGTAAATTGAAAGATCTCAGTTTAGCCAAGACTGATCGTGTGATCACTGAGTGAAGAGTTTTGAGAAGTTGTTCAATGTTGTATTATGTTCAGAGTTTTAGCAGTGTTGTGTCGAAGTGAAATATGTAGTTTGGAAGATGTAGTCACTGAATGCATTAATACAACTCTAAAAAGAAAAACAACAACAAAAAAGCAACCTGTAATAGCAGCTGCAAATGGGGCCTTATTTATCACTCAGAAAGAATTAGCGTTAAACACATTTACACAAACTCTAGACACAGAAGGATCATATGTTCCCCACATCACACCAGGATATTTCACTCAAAATTGTGAAATATTTCACTCATTAAGTGTTTGATTTACTCATTCAACTGATGTTCAAAACAACTGTGTAGTTACAGTGCTGCAAAAAAATGCAGACATGTTTCTTTATAAAATAGCAGACACAATACCACTGATATTGAAAAAAAAAAGATCTAAATCAACTTCTAGGTTTGGGTGAAGTGAGAGGGTCACAAAGACAGAACTAAAAACCTAATTTGTCAAATAAACTCTAAAAATAAAAGATATTCAAGACTGTGGTATAAATAATTGGATGATCTGACCATAACTCATACTATCCTTGATTTTCTAACTTAGGACATTTCCTTTGTGTGGGATTACACCGCCCTCCCCCACACTAATTAACATATCAATGCAGGATGGCTTGAAGGTGTCTAGGTGAAGTGGCCTGAGCGCTTACAAATACAGCTACCAATGTTCAAGTATCTGTGCAACTTCTCAAATGAACTACAATAAACTAGAGAAAACGTTGGGATTTACCCTTCCACATTTATTTTGTAACATATTCTTTTGTAAAAATGTATTTAATAAATAAATAAAAACAAGAAGTAAACTACTGTTAACTGCAGTTTGTTACATTATCCATGTTTACAATACTGTAATCCCTGGTACTGTCGATGAACAGAAATCAAAAGATCAAGGGACAAATTATCAGTATATTTTCTAGAATCTCGGAGTGAAATGGGCTTATGTGACAAACTGTGGATCATTTAATTTTGCTTTGGAATTTTTTTATTCAATGGCGTCTTTCAATTTACATGAATGTATTTCACACTTAACACAAACACCAACAGAACTTTATGTTCTATAAAGACCAAATTGCACATCTTTACATTCTCCAATCAAAACTGATGTTCAAAACCTAACACAACATGAATAAGACCAAAATTTGCAATATTTATACAGTAATACCATTTTGAAATATAATCTGAATTAAAAACAAAACAAAAAAAACAATTATATTTAACTAAACACCTCCACAAGTGTTTGTGTTAGTCTCAGTTTAATCACCAATTTAATCTATACAAAAGGGGAAAATTAGGAATAATTTTGTGCAGTATTGTAAACATGGATAATGTAACAAACTGCAGTTAACAGTAGATAGTCTAATTCTTGTATTTATTTATTTTTTAAATACATTTTTACAAAAGAAAACATTACAAAATAAATGTGGAAGGGTAAATCCCAGCATTTTCTCTAGTTTATTGTAGTTTATTTGAGAAGTTGCACAGATACTTGAACATTGGTAGCTGTATTTGTAAGCGCTCAGGCCACTTCACCTAGACACCTTCCAGCCATCCTGCATTGATATGTTAATTAGTGTGGGGGAGGGCGGAAAGGTCTCACACAAAGGAAATGTCCTAAGTTAGAAAATCAAGGATAGTATGAGTTATGGTCAGATCATCCAATTATTTATACCACAGTCTTGAATATCTTTTATTTTTAGAGTTTATTTGACAAATTAGGTTTTTAGTTCTGTCTCTGTGACCCTCTCACTTCACCCAAACCTAGAAGTTGATTTAGATCTTTTTTTTTCAATATCAGTGGTATTGTGTCTGCTATTTTATAAAGAAACATGTCTGCATTGTTTTGCAGCACGGTAACTACACAGTTGTTTTGAACATCAGTTGAATGAGTAAATCAAACACTTAATGAGTGAAATATTTCACAATTTTGATTGAAATGTCCTGGTATGATGTGGGGAACATATGATCCTTCTGTGTCTAGAGTTTGTGTAAATGTGTTTAACACTAATTCTTTCTGAGTGATAAATAAGGCCCCATTTGCAGCTGCTATTACATGTTGCTTTTTGTTGTTGTTTTTCTTTTTAGAGTTGTATTAATGCATTCAGTGACTACATCTTCCAAACTACATATTTCACTTCGACACAACACTGCTAAAACTCTGAACATAATACAACATTGAACAACTTCTCAAAACTCTTCACTCAGTGATCACACGATCAGTCTTGGCTAAACTAAGATCTTTCGATTTACATGAATTGATTTCTGGCAAACAAAACTTGATTTACTGTACAGGCACATGCTTACATATTATTTCCAAGACTGTTATTTAAGTTCAAAACTTATCAACACAAAAATGAATAAGATATTTCTACCGTATTTCACACTGAAACATATTCTGAATCTAAAAAAAAAAACTGAAAAATTAAGAAGTAACTAAACACATACACAAGTCTTAGTCTTTCATGTAAACATGAACCATGTAAAATGCTTGACATTCTGTCCCCCTCACTTTTGAAATGATTGCTACGCCCCTGATTCCACATCCCCCCACACTCATTAACATTTCAATGCAGGATGGCTTTTTGAAGGTGTTTTAGGTAAACTGGTCTGAGCGCTTACAAATACAGCTACCAATGTTCAAGTATCTGTGCAACTTCTCAAATAAAAACTAGATGCAGTTGATAAACTAGATGCAGTTACGGAAGATATTTATCACGTTTTGAAGGCCCATCTAAAAGCACACCTAATCCCGCATAGATCTGAATGCAGAGAAGCTCCTCAAAGCGATGCTGGTGGTCTTAAAATTATCAGTGGGGAAAACAATCACCTCAGTTTTGTGTTCATTTAAAGACACAATTTTTTTGCAAGCCAAGATGTAACCTCATCTTAGCATAATAAAAGAGAAATGGAAGCAGACGGATCATTTCTCTCAATAGGTGTATATATATTGTGGTGTCTTCAGCATAAGAATGGAAGGAAACACCATGTCTTATTAAAATATAGAACCCAATGGTAGCATGTAGAACGAGTAAAGGGAGGGCGCCGAGATCGATCCCTGTGGAGGTGAGCGACAGAACAGAAGAAATGACCTATCCTGAACAAAAACTTTCTGTTCCATAAATAAGATTGAAACCAGTTAACTGTTAAAAAGATAATTGAAGTAATTTTCAAACTAAAGCAGTGTTCATTTTGACAACAAATTTTGATTTAGTTTTAGTCTTTTGACTAAAATGCCATTTAGTTTGTCATATTTTAGTCATCTGAATTGTTTTAGTCTAGTTTTAGTCAACGAAATTCAGTATGATTTTAGCAGCCTGGTCTCATTGTTAATACGTAGGTATTTTAAGTTTTTTGCAAAGATATAAAACATACTTTTTTGTACGTTTGGATAGATGCTGAAATGTATAATATATACGTATTTGCAACATTTAAAAGTAACATTATTATGTTTTTACAACTACAAAACGTTAAGTATTTACGTATATTCTATGTCATAAAGATATCTGTATATATCCCTTTTTACCATATTATGTAAGATCCCATAACCCTAATCCCAAACCTAAACATAACTACACTGTAAACGATTTCTGTTGTTTTCACAGGATTATACAGTTTTTGTCAACAGTTTCTTACTGTATAATCTATGTACAGTAAGTTACAGTAGAATTTAGTTGTTTTCACAGTATTATTTTGTTTTTTCAACAATTATGTACTGTGCACACAGTTGACAGTATGTTACTGTAGAATTTCAATGCATTCTGGGAAATTATCAGTTACTGTTAATCTAAATACAGCAGTGCAAACTGACCGAAAAACTCGACACACAGTTCCACGGGTAAAATTGCTAGACCTCTAATGTTATTATTCTTACATTAAAAAAAAAGAAATGTAGCACGCCTTGAACAGCCTTAATTCAGTGTGCATGAGAGCGCATTTGAATTTTGAAAGAGTTTGTCGTGTCAGTGGTGCCGCTGTCTTTTCTGCCGACCAGGAACTTCTTCATCTGGTAAGTAATAATTATTATGGATTCTTGCTATAACTTTAAAGTTATATAGAATAGCTGACCACAATTTCTGTATTCAATTTAATCTATTCTAGACATTTTACTATAAGATGTACAATTTGACACTCTTCAATGTAACCTAGGGACATGTTACTGTCAATTTAAATACATAAGTACGAAATGACTGCGAAAAATAACCACAACAAGCTGCCATTTTATGAAGAACTCTTCAGTTCCCTTATTCCCTCTGTGAGAGCGTGCAGGCTGTGCATCGCGCCGCTGTCGTCTGCAATGTTTTCGCCATAGCCTACATATGATATATCTGGTTAGTAATTATATATTTTATGCAAACCATATCAGTTACTTACATTAACGGATTAAGGTTAGAACTGGCCGCGGCATGAACTATATGAAGTTACTTGATTAAATGTGATTTTATTAACATGTATATCATATATAGCCTCTTATAAGGTCAAAATGGTCTAATCAGTTTTGTTATTTACCACGTTATGTCGGTGGAAACGCCTGCACGTTCATTATTTTATAACTTTATAGGGTTGGGAATTGAAAATCGATAAATGTATCCTTAAATCTGATATCCAAGGTTAGGATTCGGATTAGCCTATTGTTATAAAATTAAAGTTTCGATTCCTCTTATTGATTTTTTCACGCTTATTTTTGTGTAAATCCTGACCTGGCAATCTGCTATTTAAGTTAACGTTAATGTTTACCTCAGTGACAGTCTCTACCGCAGCGCCCAAAAAGTGCAGTTTTGTCCAAATACAATGCTATGTGTGACATTTACAGTATTGTCTGATATCGTAATTGTTTTTATAACTATGTGTAAACTGACATGTAACGTTACTTATTTGAAGGGAAAGACGCCCTGTCAAGCTTCTTTTGTCATACGATGTAACTTAGTATCACACAAGCAAGATTGACGTTTTCACGTGACCGTAAATGAATTGATTTTAAACAGTCCAACAAACAAGATAGTATTAAGTGAATTACACTTTAGACATCATTTTGTCTGTTTTTGCTGTTTAGCTAAAAAAAACAACAACAACAAAAACGCTTTTACTGTAAAAACGTCTCGTCTGTTCTCCTTTTCCACAGGTGTGAGCTGTGCATATTAAGAAGACCCCATCCATCTTGACGACCGATGAATTGTAAATCTAATCTAATTTAATTATTCTATTTATCCAACTACTACTACTATACCTTGGCCAAATACTGACCCACTGAGAACATTTTAAACAGATTATTTGCTATCTGTGAATTTTGAACTGATAATTGCCTATCTGCAAGTTGTTAAGAATTGTTCTGGTTCAGTTGCATAAAAGCTTGTATAGAGAACTTCCTATTGCAAATGTTAGAACATTAAGTCTGCATATAAATGATTATTAATACCGTAATGCAAGTTTTTCATTGCACATGTGCATGATGATATTGTTTTGTGTTTAGATTTTTTTAAAGGACACTGGATAACACACTCTAAAAAATGCTGGGTTGTTTTAACCCAACTTTGGGCCAAATATGGACAAACCCAGCCGTTGGGTTAAATTTTTACATTGCATTTTTAAGCCAACATTTGGTTTTGTCCATATTCTACCCAAAAATTGGGTTAAAACAACCCAGCATTTTTTTAGAGTGCAACTTGTCATTTTGTAATACTCATCTGGATTGGTGGTTTACTCGTCAAAGCTAGTTTATACATTTCTCCCAGCCCTGCAAATCTGGTCCTCTAGTTATAAAGGAGCCCAAAACCCTTTAAAATCAGCAACAGACCAGTCTGACCAGTTAGACAGTCTATCTCAAACCAATAGACTATCTAGTTTAAGCCCCCCCCCCCTTTCTAATAGATTGATCAGATAGCGCCCCTTTAATCTTTTCTATTTTACCTGTTCATAATCATTTTTGCATGAATTGAAACGCATGATTGTTCATGATTTTCATGCATGATTTAAATTGTATTATATTACATTATTATTATTCATGTATTTAATTTTATTCATGTATTTAAATGTATATATGTAAATGTAATGTGTTTGAAAATACACAATAAACCTTGAGCAGTTAAAGCTTCAATTGTTCTTTTTTCTATTTCCTATAGTGCTACTTTGCAACCTGTAGAATATGTAGAAAATCCATAGAAATATTATTTTAACTGTTAAATAATACTCTATTTCTACGGATTTTCTACACATTCTACAGGTTAGTAGCACCAAATAAATACAATAACATTTCATAACTGTATAATACTATACAGTATTATTAAAAATTAACAGTGTAATACTGTACTTTAATATGGTAAGAAATTACAGTAAAATAATGTTATTTGATTTTACAGTATGCTTAACAGTACTGTAGTTAGTGTTAAAGTAATTTTATTTTTGAATGAAATACAGCAAGTACTGGATAATTGTTGCCAGTAAGTTACTGTTAATTTGACAAGACATTTTTTTACAGTGTATTTTATACAGAATATAAAAAAGGATAAAACATAATGGACAGATGTGTTGGGAAATGGCAGTTCTATTAACAATATGGTATTAAAATATATTTTGAGCCACCAATCCTACTCCTACCCCTAAACCTACCCCTAACAATTCGTTAAAACTACGTAAACTAACGTTACAATGGGCTGTATGCACGCATAAGTTCCGCATTTGACGTAAGGATGCTCGTCCATTTCCGGTTGTGTAGATTAAAGCGGAGGAAAACCGGAGAAAACGGGATTATGGCAGAGTCTTCAATATTTACTGTCCTCCCGTCTTTGAAACGAAACGTACATACGTTTAGATGTAATTTTATATATAGTTATGTTTATTTAATATAATTTTAAAAAGAAGCATAAACACAACGAGGGGTGTCTGTTTTATCTGTTTTTGTGACTAACGTTTCATTAGTATAACCATGGAGTATAAAATTCAATATAAATTCTCGGTATTGCATTGGACTCTACGATCGGCGGAAGTTATCGAGCATCCCTAATGCTTCACCGGAAATAACGCCGTGCATAGAGCCCATTATGAAGAAAAACGTGACTAACAGAAAAGTATAATCACAATAATATATTTATTGCAAAAATGTCAAAACCGCTACCAAAAGCCGTTCACATGAAGATGCTTTGCAGTCGCAGTCCTCTCTGGCAACATTGTAATAGTTTTGTATGAAGTACAGAGCAGAATTTAAATTAATAATCAGTGAAAATGTTCATCCGGCTTCAGTTCGCAGCTTCGCACTATTTCAAAAGAACTAAACCAACCGTCACAGTCCTTCATGTCTCAATCTGTGATGAGGCAGGGAAGAGCCAATGACCATTTGATATCTCTGCCGTAAAACACGACGTATCGCTTCTCAAGGGCGCGATTTTTGAATTTGAATTCATCACCAGCGCGGGATTTGACGTGTACGGTTGCTGCTGAGAATGGAGGCGAAGATCACGACTGGATAAAAGGTTGAATTAGGATTTTTTTCTTGTAAACAACGTAGGCTATGGATTCTAAAGATTTGGATTACATCAAACTAATAAAATTGATGTCTTTTGTGAATTTATGTTTTGTTTTATAGGAGAAAACACTTTCTGTGCCTCACGGCAAATAAACTATATTACAAAATGGTTAAACGAGTAAAGTTAAAGAATGTATTTTTAAGGTTTTATAGTGTATTGTTTAACACCATGCAGGCGAAACGAGCAAAATGTTAATATTTATGAGTATTATATCAATAAATGAGACTGAAAACGTAATGAATAAGACAGTTGAATGCAATAGTCAAAACATAATGCTACGATTTTAATATGCATAAATTGTGATATGTACAAATGTGTACATCGGTGGATTTGTTCAAATGTAAATAAATTACGTTTTTGTGCTGTCAATAACGTAAATATTTTACATTTTAGTTCTGTAAATACGTCAGTATTATACGTTTCTGCGCATATAAAACGTAATTATATGTACGTATGATAGAACTACACTTTACGTACAAATGCATACGTATTCTCATGAGATCACATTGGATTTTAGTCGACTAAAATATAATGGGTTTAGTTAAATTGTAATGCGTTAATTTAGAATTTAGAATAGAATAAAATGTACAAACCCATACACTCCCGAAGAAAACATCTATTAACCTATTAATATAAATGATTTAAAAGTCTGAACATGCAATACAGATACGGATTTAACTACTGTGATTTAAAAAATATCTTAAAATTAAATAAAAACCACTTTTCCTAAAGTACAACACAGCCTTTTCAATGGATGATATACAGTATGCATTCTTTATAACCATGCATACATCCTTCTTTATTCTTTCAAGCAGAAATATTCTTTGTGTAAATTAAATATAATTAATCCTTATTATACTAAAGCTATTAACAAACTGTGATTGCTTTTCTCTTTTTCTTTGGTTGCTTGATCAATATTAAGGACACAGACCACATTATGTTTGATGCCACTTTCACTTTAAGACGTCGGATTATTTCCAATGACATGCGGATCCAATCGCACTGATGCACATCCGATACACTCACAACTGTTTAAGACATAACCGACATAATTTACATGAATACTGTCCAAAGCGGACATTTAAAGCACTCAATAACCTTGCCCCTTCATATTTATTGGACCTTCTTAATATCTATATTCGATCTCGGACTTTAAGATCGTCTTCCTCGCTCACTCTTGTTCTTCCTAGAACCCGCACTACTTCTATGGGGTCCCGGGCTTTTAGTTTTGCAGCTCCTTATTTATGGAACCTGCTGCCACAGGATGTGCGAAACAGTGAAAGTATTCATGTTTTTAAATCTTGCCTTAAGACCCATCTTTTCCGGCAGGCTTTTATGTTTTATGTGATTTATATATATATATATATATATATATATATATGTGTGTGTGTATTAGGGCTGGGCAAAAAAATAGATTTTTCGATTAATCGGTTTTTAAAATGTGGCCGATTCAAAATCGATTCTCAATGGCCTCGAATCGATTTTTTCCATATAAAGGGCTCGCGGACGCGGTGCGGCGTCTTCTCGTCTCACTGCACTAGGCAAGCACTAAGCGCTGCAGCTGTCGATACACACTCGCGTTTAGGAGTCGGGACACGACGAAATATTCACTTGCACAATCGGGCCAGCATTGCATCGTAACCTATGATGGTAACTAACGTTTATAATTTTCACGTCTTTTTAAGTTTTAGTTTAAACATTCAAGCGATATTAAACCATCCCGTGCTCGCGCACTCTCAGAGATGTCTTTCACTGCGTGCACATACAGTAAAGCCAATCCGCCTCAAACAGCTCGCCTGAAACAAACGTTTTATCCCTGGATTATATCGCTTTAACAGTTAAAAACACGCGACATTATGTCAAAACTCTGGTATTGGTGAGTAACCTCGTAAAGACAGTCTAATGTCTTAAATAAGCATTAAACGCGTGTGACAGACAGACAGTACAAATGAGACAGGGATCCGTTCTTAAAGTGAACGCAGCCATATGTGTCTGTCATTAATTCTGTTGAATTAAAACAATAGAATATAGCATTAATTCTAAGCAATCAGAATTAATAGCCTTTGTATTTAATTCAGTCTTGGACTAAAAAGACTATCCAGTGTTATTTTACATTGGATTACTTTATTCAGTTTCTGTAGTATTTCTGACATACCAAAAAAAATCTTTATTCTATTCTATTTATTTGCTACTTTTTTCAGTTTAATTCGAAGATTGAAATCAAGCTTCCATGTGTTACTTAAACTCTTAACAAAAAAACAAAACAAAAAAAAAACATTTAGGTAAGATCAACGTAAAAAAAAATGTCTAAATATTTTTATTTTTATTTATCTATATCTATCTCAAACATAAAATAACATAATCCTGTTTGATCAAGCTGTGTGACTGTTCTGACTTTTTTTGCATATTGCATCAAAATCCTGTCTTTTCTTTGTCTGCATTTAGTGTATCTAAAATAAAAAGAGTTTTATATACAGGTTTGTGGCTCTTAAAAAACTTTTGCTGGTAATTTACTCACCCCCATGTCATCCAAGATGTCCATATTTTTCTTTCCTCAGTCGAAAAGAAATTAAGGTTTTTGATGAAAACATTCCAGAATTTTTCTCCATATAATGGACTTACATGGGAACCAGACGGTCCAAGGTCGAAAAGACAGTTAATAACAGTTTCAGATGCAGCAGACGATGAATAAGGGTCTTATCATGCGAAACGATCGGTTATTTCAAAACTTATTCCAAAAATGTAACTTTTCTAAGGACAAATGCTAGCCTAGCTCTATTCTGTGAGGCGCGTTTGTAACGTCACGTAATACGTAATTACGTTCAAAAGGTCACGGGCGACGTAGCCGGAAGTACAGAATCAAAATGTCCGACATCGCTGTTTTACCTTTTAATTACTTTTTTGTAAACAGCGTTTGAGTTAGTTTGCACGTTCAACCTATGCGTTCAACTTGTAAACACTGACTCTGTACTTACGGCTACGTCGCCGTGACCTTTTGAATGTAATCCTGCTGCCGCCACAGAGTGCCATTTAGTTTTATATAAAGTTTAAATTATTTTGTTGTCTCAAATCGTTGATAATGTATACTGACTTTGCCCTATGCTGCAATAAATTTAGTTTTGCATTCATTTACATAAATCAGCTGCTTGAATGACAATTGCTGATGTAATTGGGTTTTCATGTGAGATTCTCAATTCATTCAGTTAACTGATGCTCTGAGGTAGTTTTCAGACTGCAGACTCAGCAACGATTGTATTTAATTGTACAGTACAATTATAACATAGAACAAACATCTTCATTTCATGTCATTAAACATAACAATATTGCTGGCCATACACTGATGAGAAAGTGAGTCCGGTGTGCGATACTTGGAGTTGTCCTAGACGTGGCGCAGCGCTGCGCTTCTCATTCGGTGTGCGACCCCCTTTACGGATGTGTATTTCACTGCCACTTCAATTCACTGTTCACACACACACACAAAGTCCCCACTTGGTTGGATAGATATCATTCAGAAAGTTCCCTCTTGGCTAGTGTGCAGCGACACTGCTGTGTTAATACATGTATATGTTAGTAATATAGACATGTGTGTGCAATGGCACATAACTATGGCAAGTAAATTGTTAGAGACTGCATAACAAAGCATAGAAAGTATATATGAAGAGAGAGCGTTAAATAAGAAAAATAGTATATATATATATATATATACATAATGTATATAATAGATATATAATTTAACTGTAATGAAGACATATTTCACTGCCAGTTCACACACACAAAGTCCCCACTTGGTTGGATAGATATCGTTCAGAATGTCCCCTCTTTGCCAGTGTACAGCGACACTGCTGTTAGTAGTATAGAAATATATAGTTTTAGATCGGTAAGATTGTTTATGTTTTTAAAAGAAGTCTCTTCTGCTCACCAAGGCTGAAATTATTTGATAAAAAAAACAGTAATATTGTGAAATATTATTACAATTTAAAACAGCGTTTTTCTATGTGAATATATATAATATATATATATATATATATATATATATATATATATATAATAGATATATAATGTAAGCGTAATTAAGAAAGATTTCACTGCCAGTTCACACACACACACAAAGTCCCCGCTTGGTTGGATAGATATCGTTCAGAATGTCCCCTCTTCGCCAGTGTACAGCGACACTGTTGTTAGTAATATAGAAATGTATAGTTTTAGATCGGTAAGATTGTTTATGTTTTTTAAGAAGTCTCTTCTGCTCACCAAGGCTGCAATTATTTGATAAAAAAAACAGTAATATTGTGAAATATTATTACAATTTAAAACAGCGTTTTTCTATGTGAATATATATATATATATATATATATATATATATATATATCGTTCAGAATGTCCCCTCTTTGCCAGTGTACAGCGACACTGCTGTTAGTAATATAGAAATATATAGTTTTAGATCGGTAAGATTGTTTATGTTTTTAAAAGAAAGTCTCTTCTGCTCACCAAGGCTGAAATTATTTGATAAAAAAAACAGTAATATTGTGAAATATTATTACAATTTAAAACAGCGTTTTTCTATGTGAATATATATATATATATATATATATATATATATATATATATATATATATATAATGTATATAATAGATATATAATGTAAGCGTAATTAAGAAAGATTTCACTGCCAGTTCACACACACACAAAGTCCCCGCTTGGTTGGATAGATATCGTTCAGAATGTCCCCTCTTCGCCAGTGTGGAGCGACACTGCTGTTAGTAATATAGAAATGTATAGTTTTAGATCGGTAAGATTGTTTGTTTTTTAAGAAGTCTCTTCTGCTCACCAAGGCTGCAATTATTTGATAAAAAAAAAACAGTAATATTGTGAAATATTATTACAATTTAAAACAGCGTTTTTCTATGTGAATATATATATATATATATATATATATATATATAATGTATATAATAGATATATAATGTAAGCGGAATTAAGAAAGATTTCACTGCCAGTTCACACACACACAAAGTCCCCGCTTGGTTGGATAGATATCATTCAGAATGTCCCCTCTTTGCCAGTGTACAGCGACACTGCTGTTAGTAATATAGAAATATATAGTTTTAGATCGGTAAGATTGTTTATGTTTTTAAAAGAAGTCTCTTCTGCTCACCAAGGCTGAAATTATTTGATAAAAAAAACAGTAATATTGTGAAATATTATTACAATTTAAAACAGCGTTTTTCTATGTGAATATATATATATATATATATATATATATATATAATGTATATAATAGATATATAATGTAAGCGTAATTAAGAAAGATTTCACTGCCAGTTCACACACACACAAAGTCCCCGCTTGGTTGGATAGATATCGTTCAGAATGTCCCCTCTTCGCCAGTGTGGAGCGACACTGCTGTTAGTAATATAGAAATGTATAGTTTTAGATCGGTAAGATTGTTTATGTTTTTAAAAGAAGTCTCTTCTGCTCACCAAGGCTGCAATTATTTGATAAAAAAAACAGTAATATTGTGAAATATTATTACAATTTAAAACAGCGTTTTTCTATGTGAATATATATATATATATATATATATATATATATATATATATAATGTATATAATAGATATATAATGTAAGCGGAATTAAGAAAGATTTCACTGCCAGTTCACACACACACACAAAGTCCCCACTTGGTTGGATAGATATCATTCAGAATGTCCCCTCTTCGCCAGTGTGGAGCGACACTGCTGTTAGTAATATAGAAATATATAGTTTTAGATCGGTAAGATTGTTTATGTTTTTTAAGAAGTCTCTTCTGCTCACCAAGGCTGCAATTATTTGATAAAAAAAACAGTAATATTGTGAAATATTATTACAATTTAAAACAGCGTTTTTCTATGTGAATATATATATATATATATATATATATATATAATGTATATAATAGATATATAATGTAAGCGGAATTAAGAAAGATTTCACTGCCAGTTCACACACACACACAAAGTCCCCACTTGGTTGGATAGATATCATTCAGAATGTCCCCTCTTCGCCAGTGTACAGCGACACTGCTGTGTAGCAATATAGACATGTATATGTTTGAGCATTATATAATGACACACCCACACACACACACATATATGTGTATAAGTATGTATAAGTTACAAAATGAAGACAAGATTTCACTGCCAGTTCACTTCACTGTTCACACAGACATACAGTTCAATTGCAGGCTATATGAGTCCCCTGTTGGTAAGGTAGACATCGGCCAGAGTTTCAGGTCCCCACTTGGCATGTTTTTTTAAAAATAAAAAAATGCATATTTAAAGTTATATTATGAAAAAAGACCTTAAAAGAGAATTTTGTACGTCATTTTTGTTTCTTCAAAATGACCAGAAACACTAGTCCCCTCTTGGCCAGTGTAGAGTGATAGTCCCCTTTTAGTAATATAGACGTGTATGTGTGTGTGTGTGTGTGTGTGTGTGCGTGTTGTTACCTTGAAGGTCATAGATTGTTTCAGACATGCATGGTTCTTCGTCTAGACATATGTAATCTGCACGGCTGAATCAACAGTGTCATACTTCATATGGTCACCTCTATATGGCATTTATGAGCTTATGAATAAAACAGCATTATCCATTTGTGCAACCAACACACACTAGTCCTAACATAAAATTATAGGAAGTGTTTTGTTTTCATGTTTTATGGGGACTTTTCATAGACATCCACAAACTGTACAAACTGCAAAGATTTCAGAAATTGCCATTTTTGTTGGGACATTTTTGTCCTCATTATGTAGAGTTTACTAGGACACTCACATGCACACACACACTCTCTCTCTGACTCTCTCTCTCTCACTCACTCACTCACTCACTCACTGTCTCTCTCACTCACTCACTGTCTCACTCACTCACCCATTCACTCACTCACTCACTCACCCATTCATTCACTCACTTACTCACTGTCTCACTGACTCTCTCACTCACTGTCTCACTCTCACCCATTCACTCACTCACTCACCCATTCACTCACTGTCTCACTCACCCATTCATTCACTCACTCACTCACCCATTCATTCACTCACTTACTCACTGTCTCACTGACTCTCTCACTCACTGTCTCACTCTCACCCATTTACTCACTCACTCACTCACTCACTCACCCACCCATTCACTCACTCTCTCACTCACTCACTCACTCACTCACCCATTCACTCACTGACTCTCTCACTGTCTCACTCACTGATTCACTCACTCACTTACTCACTCACTGACTCTCTCACTCACTCACTCACACACAGACAGACCTTGGTGTCCTTGTCCCAGGCCTGCTGTCCTTTCCTGTGACAGTCGTGTGCAGTTTGCCAGGTTTAATAACAGCAGTGTTTGCCTTTATTAGCCCGATTCATTGTTGAACTATAATCGCTCGCTGTGTTCAATTAAATGCTGGTCAAGTTCGTGATAATGGAAGATTTTCATTCTCCACAGCAATACATTTCTGAAGTATCCACACATGCAGAGGTGTGTGAGATGTGACCTCCAGAGAACGAGGACGGTTCACACACACAGCCGTTGAGTCTCACGTCAGGATAATAAACGACACAGATGTTTCAGGGATACATCAGCAGTGTCCTGAAACCAGTTCTCCTCACGGTCACACACACGGACCACAGGTGGAGAGAAACACCTGGTTAGGCCGTTGGTTAGCAAGGTTAGCTAAACTTTTTTGACCCTGCCTCTTAAAAGAATCGGAATCGAGAATCGTTAGGAACCGAAATCGAAACAAGGAATCGCAATCGGAATCAGAATCGTTTAAATTCAAACGATACCCAACCCTAGACGCAGGGTTAAACCCCTGGATGTTTTCCTTTGGTGATTCAACTGTAAAACAGCATTTGTAGCTTTGGAAGTAGCTCATATTTCTCAGCTCCAAGGAGACGCCACAGGAAGTGAGTGTGTGTTTTTTGTGTGTGTCGCAGACTTCGCAAACACACGCATCAGGGCTTCCTATCCCACTGGTATACTCCAAATTGAATGCTTCCACAAGCTCTTGCATCACAGGCAGGAAGATAAAATATTCATCATAATCATGAGCGGTGTGGTGGGGTTTGTTTGGACGGCACACACACACACACACACACGCTCACAGAATAAACAGTGTCAGAGGAAGAGGCGGCTTGTGCCAGATTCATTACACGCTAAACATCTCTTCTCCAATGCTAATGATTACAAACCTGCAGGCCGGTAAACACTGACCTTTAGTGTGACTTTACAGTCTCATCTGCTCAGCTGAAGAAAATTACACTTTATGTGATGCGGAAACTCCAAAAATCTGTATTCATGGACTCCATATGTCAAGCAGTTTAGTACGAATTTTCTGAAGAAACTTGATCGCTTTATATGATTCAATTTAGTCTTCTTATCACATTCATCAACTCACACATCAGATCTGGTAAACGGAAGCTGAAGCATGTTCACTTGATGTGCAAGAACCAATGAGATTCATTCTCGTGTTACGCATCACTTTAAACTTCAGCAAGAACCAATGAGGTTCGTTCTCGTGTTACGCATCACGTTTGAGCTTCGGCAAGAACCAATTAGGTTCGTTCTCATGTTACGCATCACGTTTGAGCTTCGGCAGGAACCAATGAGGTTCGTTCTCGTGTTGTTTGAGCTTCGGCAAGAACCAATGAGGTTCATTCTCGTGTTACGCATCACGTTTGAGCTTCGGCAAGAACCAATGAGGTTCGTTCTCGTGTTGTTTGAGCTTCGGCAAGAACCAATGAGGTTCGTTCTCGTGTTGTTTGAGCTTCGGCAAGAACCAATGAGGTTCGTTCTCATGTTACGCATCACGTTTGAGCTTCACCAAGAACCAATGAGGTTCGTTCTCGTGTTACGCAACACGTTTGAGCTTCGGCAAGAACCAATGAGGTTCATTCTCGTGTTACGCATCACGTTTGAGCTTCAGGAAGAACCAATGAGGTTCGTTCTCATGTTACGCATCACGTTTGAGCTTCACCAAGAACCAATGAGGTTCGTTCTCGTGTTACGCATCACGTTTGAGCTTCAGCAAGAACCAATGAGGTTCGTTCTCGTGTTACGCATCACGTTTGAGCTTCGGCAAGAACCAATGAGGTTCGTTCTCGTGTTACGCATCACGTTTGAGCTTCGGCAAGAACCAATGAGGTTCGTTCTCGTGTTACGCATCACGTTTGAGCTTCAGCAAGAACCAATGAGGTTCGTTCTCGTGTTACGCATCACTTTGAGCTTCAGCAAGAACCAATGAGGTTCGTTCTCGTGTTACGCATCACGTTTGAGCTTCGGCAGGAACCAATGAGGTTCATTCTCGTGTTACGCATCACGTTTGAGCTTCAGGAAGAACCAATGAGGTTCGTTCTCGTGTTGTTTGAGCTTCGGCAAGAACCAATGAGGTTCATTCTCGTGTTACGCATCACGTTTGAGCTTCGGCAAGAACCAATGAGGTTCGTTCTCGTGTTACGCATCACGTTTGAGCTTCTTCAAGAACCAATGAGGTTCGTTCTCGTGTTACGCATCACGTTTGAGCTTCGGCAAGAACCAATGAGGTTCGTTCTCGTGTTGTTTGAGCTTCGGCAAGAACCAATGAGGTTCGTTCTCATGTTACGCATCACGTTTGAGCTTCACCAAGAACCAATGAGGTTCGTTCTCGTGTTACGCAACACGTTTGAGCTTCGGCAAGAACCAATGAGGTTCATTCTCGTGTTACGCATCACGTTTGAGCTTCAGGAAGAACCAATGAGGTTCGTTCTCGTGTTACGCATCACGTTTGAGCTTCACCAAGAACCAATGAGGTTCGTTCTCGTGTTACGCATCACGTTTGAGCTTCAGCAAGAACCAATGAGGTTCGTTCTCGTGTTACGCATCACGTTTGAGCTTCGGCAAGAACCAATGAGGTTCGTTCTCGTGTTACGCATCACGTTTGAGCTTCGGCAGGAACCAATGAGGTTTGTTCTCGTGTTACGCATCACGTTTGAGCTTCAGCAAGAACCAATGAGGTTCGTTCTCGTGTTACGCATCACTTTGAGCTTCAGCAAGAACCAATGAGGTTCGTTCTCGTGTTACGCATCACGTTTGAGCTTCGGCAAGAACCAATGAGGTTCGTTCTCGTGTTACGCATCACGTTTGAGCTTCGGCAAGAACCAATGAGGTTCGTTCTCGTGTTACGCATCACGTTTGAGCTTCGGCAAGAACCAATGAGGTTCATTCTCGTGTTACGCATCACGTTTGAGCTTCGGCAAGAACCAATGAGGTTCGTTCTCGTGTTACGCATCACGTTTGAGCTTCGGCAAGAACCAATGAGGTTCGTTCTCGTGTTACGCATCACGTTTGAGCTTCGGCAAGAACCAATGAGGTTCGTTCTCGTGTTACGCATCACGTTTGAGCTTCGGCAAGAACCAATGAGGTTCATTCTCGTGTTACGCATCACGTTTGAGCTTCGGCAAGAACCAATGAGATTCATTCTCATGTTACGCATCACGTTTGAGCTTCAACAAGAACCAATGAGGTTCGGTCTAGTATTATGCATGTTATAATATTGTTTGCCCAAAAGTTGAACGTTTCAATTCAACCACTTACGGTGTTCTACTTTGTTTAGGAAGATGTTAGTTGCCAGAATAAATGCAGGAATTGAAGAAGGTTACCTTTTCTCTCAGACAAAGACAGACCACAAAGGTTATTACTCACAGAAAGAGTACATTTAATCTGCAATGATGGTGTCGTCATGATAAAGACTCTAACAAATGGTTTCCTTGTGTCTCTCCTGCAGTTTAGGTCAGAAAAACAATGAACAAATTGACCTTGAAAACTATTTAAATGCTGTAGCCATGGGATTCTTTAACATTACTTGCAAATGCAACAATGCAAATACCATGTCATGTGAACGCATAGCCATTTAAGGTTATATTCCACACTCTCTAACCATTACAATAGTAGTTGTAAATAGTTATATAACATGTTTAAGAAATTAAATAACAATTATGATGTAATTTAATTACACGTATAGTTGTAATGTAATAGAAATAAATATGTATAATTCGAAGAACATCATTATTGTGGTTCATGTCCAAATATTCATGGGACTATTAATATCGTAGTAGTTCCATGATTATTTTGACACGCATCACAATTCTGATGTTCTTTGAAGTATAAACACACACACACACACACTCATATTCTCGTGCCCTTTATATTATTGCTCCTCTCTTTTTTATAGGCCTATAGAATATTATCTAATATCTACACTGCCACATCTCTCTCTCTTGCAGAAAAATGTCAGTGTCACCTTACCCATAATGCAGTCTGCTCCCATGTTGTATAATACTGATAGAGCAGGGCATAATTCATTCTTCTTCCTGCAGAAACTGACAGCTATTTCTGTACAATCCTGCATATTGCAAACTCCATCACCTTGGGAACAAGCGTTCAGTCGATCATCTGCAATTCAAGCACATGGTGAATATTATCAGCGTGCAGCCCATATTTAACTCACGAGTTTAATATCACAGCATATGCATGACTAACTGTATCTACAGAGAGAGCATCATGTTCATATGTTACTCCATTGTAGGTCAAAAAGCACTATGGTATTTTACAAAAATGGGTAACAATGATCCACATTTGTTATTGCCGCAGTGCAAATATCATTGCTTGGGTTTTTTTTTTTTTTTAATTTGTAGGCCAATAAAGATCTGCTAAATAATTAAAGGCAAATGAGAGGGGTAAAACTTTATCATGCATGATTCTGCTGACCGGAGTTGAAATCACAGCCAAGTTTGATAAGCGTTGTTACCGATTCACACATCATTAGCTGTTATCTCACCGACCAACACAAACCGTCCAAATGTTCCAACTGTTGGCAAAGGCAAGCATGCACTCAGATCACCTTCATATCTCTACATCATACTGCATCGTTGTAGTGAGGATTGTGGGTAAATCGATTGAGGTTTGAGCTAGTGCACCATTAAAAGATCCCACACGCAGTGATGTCATTTGCTGGCTCAAAACTACAGTTTCGATTATCGGTGGGTGAACACAACAATCTCACCCACCTGCTAAGAGAGAGAGAAAAAAGACAAGTTACCGAGGAAGCGCTTTGTGCATTTAAAGGAGTAAAACTTTTGCTGATAATTTACTCACCCCCATGTCATCCAAGATGTCCATGTCATTCTTTCTTCAGTCGAAAAGAAATTAAGGATTTTGATGAAAACATTCCAGGATTTTCTCCATATAATGGACTTCAATGGGGTCCAAACGGTTCAAGGTCCAAAAGACAGTTTTTAGTGCAAATTGCAAACTGTTCAAAGGGCTTTAAACGATTTCAGACGATGAATAAGGGTCTTATCAAGCGGAACAATCGCTCATTTAATAAAAAAAAATTACGTTTTATAAGCTCAAATGGTCGCCATGCTCTGTACTGCGATGCGCGTTCGTGATCCTGTTCAAACTCGTTCATCAAAATTAACGAATCTTTTCTATAGTGAACTCGTTCATTTCGTTCGTTGAATGAACCAAATGACACGAAAAAAGATTCGTTCATTTTGCTAAACAAGTTCGAACAGGATCACGAACGCGCTTCGCACTACAGAGGTCAGAAACAATGCTCAGGTAGGCCGTGGCATTTAAACGATGCCCGATTGGCACTAAGGGGTCTAAAGTGTGCCAAGAAAACATCCCTCACACCATTACACCAACACCACCAGCCTAAACAGTGGGAACAAGGCATGATGGGTCCATGTTCTCATTCTGTTTACGCCAAATTGTGACTCTACCATCTGAATGTCTCAACAGAAATCGAGACTCATCAGACCAGGCAACATTTTTCCAGTCTTCAACTGTCCAATTTTGGTGAGCTCTTGCAAATTGTCGCCTCTGTAGTGGAGATGAGTGGTACCCGGTGGGGTCTTCTGCTGTTGTAGCCCATCCGCTTCAAGGTTGTGTGTGTTGTGGCTTCACAAATGCTTTGCTGCAACGAGTGGTTATTTCAGTCAAAGTCGCTCTTCTATCAGCTTGAATCAGTCGGCCCATTCTCCTCTGACCTCTCGCATCAACAAGGCATTTTCGCCCACAGGACTGCCGCATACTGGATGTTTTTCCCTTTTCACACCATTCTTTGTAAACCCTAGAAATGGTTGTGTGTGAATATCCCAGTAACTGGGGAGATTGTGAAATACTCAGACACCAACAACCATGCCACGCTCAAGATGGCTTAAATCCCCTTTCTTTCCCATTCTAACATTCAGTTTGGAGTTCAGGCGATTGTCTTGACCAGGACCACACCCCTAAATGCACTGAAGCAACTACCATGTGATTGGTTGATTAGATAATTGCATTAATGAAAATTTAACAGGTGTTCCTAATAATCCTTACAAAAGAATGTTCACAACACAGCTTTAGGCCCTGTTTACACGAGAACGCTCGGGTGAAAACGTAAAAATATTTTATCGGATGTGCCTTTCGTTTACACGGCAACGGCGTTTTTGAGCCTCAAAAACGCAAAAAAGTGAAACCACCCTCCAGCGTGGAAATCTTAAAAACGCTCCACCGCCGCGTTCCCGTGTAAACGGTAAAAACGCAAAAATCTGCTTGACGGTGAAAGTTGTACACAGGCGCATGAACTTGGTGTTGCTGTAGTATGCACTCCTAGCCGCCTGAAGTGCATACTACATTGAATTTTACACACTTTTGTGTCTCCATTTGCACGCGGATTTCCCACACAAAACGCTCGTCTAAACGCAGAATAAAAAAAAAAAGATGACGCAACGCCATTTTGCGTTTTCTCTTTAGAATCGTTTCCCTGTAAACATAGCCTCAATGGTATAGTTTAAATCATTTCATGATTGTATCCAGCTGATGAACGATAAAAACACAAGCTCGAGCATTTAAAGTGACAAGCACGTGCGTTAAATAAACTGAACGACAATATACAGTAGCCTATATTTCTTGGTGTGAGAGCGGCTGTCAACATGATACATGAACACACAATGCATTCCGGGATTGTGGAGGATATATGCAAAACTGTCGCAGAATTGGGTTAAAAGCATTTAAGCAGGTTTTGCATTGGGAATTGATGCCGTGTGGCGCTGAACAGAGCTTATGTCGCCATCTGCGGCCACTACCCGACCAGAGAGAGAGCCGCTGGCTGCTGTGGATGAACGGGTGAACTCTCTCTGTGCTTCGGGAACACAACGGGCTGGTTTCACAGCTCAGCTGCCGGCTCCATTATAGCAGAGTCAGCATTATGGACGCTAAGAGGATTAGCTGATGGACATTTCTGCCGCTCTCTGTCACTTATCAGAATGAGAGGTGGAGCTGGAGTCATGCTCTTTACCGGTGAATCACCACTCGTCTTTTCCAAATCTCTCCAACTCTTTCACAGAGAGGATTATTTACTCTGGCTGGGGGACATAAAACACGAGGATGGACAATGTTCTGGAATCACACATGATATGACGTCTATATATTTAAATACCTTTACAGTAGGCTAAAACCACTATGCAGCAACAGGAGGTGTGGAGGTAGATTTGTCCGACTCGGCACTTTGCTTCTAATGCAATGTGTACAATTACTGCATAATCTCTTACAATGTGCAAAAAACGCATCCTATAAACATTCATGCATTTATATAACTTAGCCCTGTACAGCCTGACATTAAAAACAATCATAGATAAGTCAATCCTTTGTATGTGCCTATTCTGTCAAGTGTTTTGATTCATGTTTGTGTTTCAGTCAGTGTTCTCGATTGACTTGCTGATTTAAGAGTTTTTTCATGTGTGTCTTGTCAATTATCTCAGATCTTTTCTTGGTCAGGTGCTTTGGATGATTAGAGTTTGTTTAATAAGTTTAATAAAAGTTGCTGCTGCAACTAAATCCTGACAAATTTCTTTTTGTGCTGAAACCGGCGACCTTCATACACACACAATTTTTTGTTTGTGTTTAGAAAAAAGTATTCAAAGTTTATTGAACCTTTAGTCAGAATATTTTAAAAAAATATGCATGTCTTTGAGTATTATATTTAAGACTTCTATGGCTCATATTAGCTATGATAAGACGAAAATACGCAGCTCATAAACATTTGTTCATATGGCCAACAAGATGAAATTGTGATGGCTTGTAATGTAAACGAGTTCTTTATAACAGAATAGCAGACAACTTGCATAAAACACACAAATATCAGTCATCTAACAATATCTAGTAAGATGATATTTAAAAGCTTATATATTTATGATCTATAGCTTTTATTATGTGGGAAAAAATGCAATGCAATGATTTAGTTATGTGCGTATTCAATTCAATACGACATTAGGCTTTATAGGGTTGCTTAAGCACTTCTGCAGTATATAAACGTATATGGCACACACAACTGAAACTGATAAGCACATTTTTATCGTTCTTGTTTTCAACATTAATTGTCATGTTCCAAATTACCTTGAGATTTCAGCACAAGAAGCTTCGTGGATTGAGATCACTGATGATGCACAGCTGGAGCAGGTGGAAGCTTCTTCTCAGGCCTGATGATGGGTCTCACACACACACACACACACCATCTGCGAGTCAGACAGATGAAGGTTCAACAGATGCCCGGCCAACTGTAACAAGTTGGAGCTTGGTGGAATTCGGGGAAATACAACCTAAGGCTGTTGAAATCTAAAAGCAAGATGATCCAAATCTGTGTTTAGAGGATTTTGTGCTTTGCGAAGGCCACTAAGAAAAACAAAACTAAGTGCAGACCAAACTGGAATAAAAGCACACTAAAAAGTCTGATACACTTTTAGTTATTCTGGAAAAATAAATAAATACAAATGAAAAACAAAGTATATTTATGTATATTTTATATGTTACTATATTTAACAAACTAAAACCATAAAAAAAAACATTTGTTGCTTGAAATAAATTTGAACTGAAATAAAATACAAAAATAAACTTTTGTTCTTATAAGCATTTGTAAATGCATCAGCGTCTGTTCTTTCTATATTATGAGGATATTAGCTGTTTATTAGTACTATTACTAGTAGCACATACTAAAGCAAGCCTTATTCTGCATGACCATATACCTAAACATAACAACTACCTTACTAACTATTAATGAGCAGTAATTAGTTGTTTATTGAGGTAAAATCCATAATTCCCTAATCTAATTTGTGACCGTAATTCAAATATCTAGTAGAAAGAGTAAAAAACTTCTTACATTAATGGTGGCTATTTTTGTATAGAGATGAAAATAAACAGTGCAAATATATCTAGGCCATAATGTTTGCTGTGTTGCAGGTTTTGCATTCAAACAGCTGACTCAGGATCAGTCGTGCTGGAAACGTTTATGACATGGCAGGAAGCTTTGACCCTGATCAAGGAAAGAAGGCATGATGTGGATTAGTCATGAGCTGAAAGACGATATGAAGGACAGTTAATATGAGCACGCGAACTATATCAGAGTCATTTTTGTTTAGCGTGTTAGAAATAACTTATCTAAGAGCTCGATTCCTACATGATATATATTCACACACAGACGTAGAGCTCAAAGAATCTTCTTTCATTGCATAGTTTTCTAATTTACTTCACTGCATATTCAACATGACATCATGACTTTTGCGTAAACATATACGCCACTTTCGAGTCAGTTGGCGTTTAATTTAGTAAGTAGGTTTTGATCAAAGCAAAACTTTCCTTATACTTTAGATTACAAAATGAGTCAAAAAAGGTTCAAATTTAGGGCTGTGCAAAGATTAATTGCGATTAATTGCATCTAAAATAAAAGTTTGTGTTTACGTAATACATGTGTGTGCTGTGTATAATTATTTTGTCTATATAAATACACACAAATGCATGAATATATGTAAGAAAATGTGTTATTCATACATAAGATATTTATATATAATATAGATTATTTATTTATTAATATATATCCTATATACACAGTATTTACATGCAAATAATTCTTAAATATATGCATGCATGCATATGTATTTATATATACAAACTTATTATAAACAGCACACATATATTATGTAAACACAAACTTTTATTTTGCATGCGATTAATCGCAATTTATCTTTGCGCAGCCCTATTAAAAATATAACGGCTGGTGTTACTTCTAGTTCATTCGTCAAATAGGAATGAAAAGCATTGCATTGTGGGATATACTGTAGTACCCATTATTTTACATGCAAACAACATACTGCATATTATAAATGATAGTATCCTATTCCGAACAAACACAAGTGGCTTTAGATAAAAGCATCCAAATGAATAAAGGAAAACACACAAACCCACACTGACAACATTTCATTACGAAAACCGAAGTTTATCTGTGAACAAAATAAGGGTTTGGTAAAAAAAAGGCTTAACGTTTCTTTGCATCCAGCACTTCTGAACAAAAGTAGCTGCGATTCTTCTACAGTCCAGACAGACGCTCTCATTTTGGGTCACTTCGAGAGAGAGAGAGAGCATATGCCATTTAAACGTGCAGGGAACAATAATAAAATATACACAAGTCAAAAGGAAATGAAGCGTACGTCAGGCGCCGAGTGAGAGCCGTTCAGAGCTAAACTACAGCGTACTGCTGATACAACAGCTCACGAATCCTGTAGTAGTCATCACAATGGCAGCCTTCCAGACAGATGCGGCCCGCTTCCGTCTGAAAAAGAGAGAGAGAGAGAGAGAGAGGTCAACGGGGTCAGAGTTACAGCACGCAGTGAGGTGTTCCTGCATACAAAAACAGCTAAACGCTGGAGTCTCAAGATGATTTTACACAAAAATGGCAGTGTTTGAAGACATTTCATGAGATATGGGGAGGCATGGTTTACAGCGCTCGTGGCTACAGTTTTTTCTCCACCGTACGAGACCAATGGTTTGATGACTTTTTTGCTGACTTTTCAAAATATTCAGTCCCTCCAGGATTTCGCGATCGCAACTATTAACGCAACTTCAACAAATCCACGTGAATTCAGTGCGCCTTGCAATTTTGAAAAATCACCGCAACTTTTCTGCAACTTTGACGAATCATCGCGCCGCGGTCTCCTGCAAAGCGTCGTCATACGTCAGCAAAGTCACTTGTTTTGTTCAGAAGACGCAGCAGATGTGGACTGCCAACGTCTCACATTTAGGCTACCTACAAAAATAACAGAAAAGGCCAATGTTGCCAACTTAGTCTTTGTCGCTATATTTAGTGATATAAAAAAGCGACTAGAGACAAATCTAGCGGCTTTTTGGACAAACCTCAGTAACCAAATGTTGCCAGCGAGCGCGAGGTTTGCTTTCTCCCTGCCGTCACACCTCTCTCTGCGTCCCTGTTCAGTGAACGGCTGCAGTAGAGGAGCAGCACGGCAGCTGACAGACGCGAATGAGCAGTGTTGTTTCCACGGACTTATCACTTATCTGCTTCTCTTTTGTTTTATATTTAAAGAATTGAGTTTGACCATTTTATTTTCCTTTCTTTTCTTGTGTTTATCACTTGTAATAGGCTACTCACTATCACAGTGCATTAGTTCACCCAGTTCCCGAACTCTCTCAATTCAGAAAATTTTACACATAAAAAATAGCTAGCCGACTCGTTCTATTGTCTGACAAAAAAAAAAAAAAAGCTTTATTGGATATGCGGCTATATTATATTGTATTAGCTATATTAAAATACATCATCAAACATTTGGTTTTTCCACCATTTAACTTTAGTGGCTATTCCTAAAACTGTATTTTGCACTTTATTAGTATTGGCATCTTTCAACATAAATGCTGCTTAATGTTTGTGAGGTTCTGCACATTGACTTTTTTGCAGGTGCAGATCTTGTTTAAAAAAAGCTTAGTTTGTTAGGTTTTGCTGTGTCTTCAAATCGTTTGTTTTGCCTTTTATGGTTACTAATGGTTAGTTAGTTTGTTCGTGTGTTACAAAGTGTGTGACTTTGTCTCTTAAGTCAATTCTGGACTAGAATAGAGCAGATGCAGATGATGAACAGTGTTTTCTGTGGGACATAATAAGTCCCTTTGGGGTGGACTTTGGACTTTTCTCTCTTAGTAAACCTATAACATGCACAAAAAAATATAACAACACAATAAAGGAAAGGGGAAAAGCCAAAAAGCATAATATGGGCATTTTAAGTTAAAAATCGATCTATCTTTGCCGTTTTAACCTATAAAAACATGCAGAAGAACATCGCAACTTTTATCGCAACTTTTTAAAAAGGCGGCCGCAACATCAGGCATTTTAGGCCGCAACAATCACAAAAAAGGCCCGTGAAATCCTGGAGGGACTGAATATTGTGGAAAGCAAAACACTGGATAATTTTATTCGTATCTGCATCCATTGCATTTCGTGCTGTTTTACTCCCTTTCCGGGTCAGAACGTCTACATTTGGTAGTTTCAGCAGTGTATAGTGTAAATGCAAAAATCGGATACGGGTCACTTTTAAAGATGATGTAAGCGGGTCGTCAAAAAAAATCAGATAAAGTCAGGGAAACGAATTTGGGCATCAAGACCTGCAGTGTAAATGCAGAACGTTGTTGTCTGTATGCAAAAAAAAAGCAAAAAAAAACAAATGAAAACTTACGTTCTCAGAGGAAGTAGTCTAAATGCAAAGCATTAACAGACTAGAGCCAGATCGATTTATCGGCCGATATTAGGCATTTTCCAAACTATCGGTATCGGCAGTTATAATGGCCGATAAATGAATATTTAAAAAATAAAATAAAAACGGACGAAACATGCTTCAATCATGTCATGAGTGTTGGAGTTGTATAGTTTGTCCACCAGAGGGCACTCTACACCGTTCCTGTTGGCAACACTTGTGTATAACGCGCCACACATCCGGTTGCAGGTAGCTTATAAGGCAATGTAGGGACTAATTATTATTTTATTTATCAGAACTTTAATATATTTTGATGTTCCTCTGTTCTGTTGTGACAATAAAAGAAACAAGTTTCTTTTTAAAATGCATTATCATATTATTTTAGTTAAAACTCCTAAATAACTACAAATAACTAATGTTAGGGGAATCTGTCAATGTTTTGTTGCGCGTTTCTGGAAAAATGTTTAAAAAAAATATCGGCCGATATATCGGGATATCGGATTTTAAAACCAACAAATATTTGTATCGGTATCGGCCTTCAAAATCCTTTATCGGTCGGGCTCTATAACAGACCGTCTCCAAGGGGCGGGGTTAGATTAGTTGACTAGTCGGTTGCAAAATTTCCAATCAAACGTAATGAAATTAGTCGTTGCGCACATCCCAAATAAATACCAGTTTTATAATTGTACTTTTTTTAATTAAAAATGTACAGTACATTGTCGGACCCAAGCTTTTCACAAGGAAATTACGCCCTCATAATGTGCTGTCCATTAATCAAATTCTCATGACAGATGATTTGCATATTGTGAGGTGTAATCTGACTCCACTCACCCTCCTGACAGCGACCATGTTATTACACACCAGAACTCCTCCCACAAACTCCGCCTGGATCCCTTCGCGCAGCAGAACCTGCTTAAAGTCCGACAGTCGAGGTTCGTTGATGAACACAGACTGATGACCCGGGACCTGTGAAGAACACGTGTTATTTTCACATGTTACTACCCGTGTGTACTCAATAAGTAAGGGATAATGTACATCCAGCTGGTTGTTATCGCAAAGCCGTCTGGATGGACATTATCCTGCTTATTGACACATAATATTTACATTTATGCATTCGGCAGGCAAAGCATTTCAAGGAACATATTTACATTCTTATCAGTTCTTGCTTTCCCTGGGAATCGAACCCATGACCTTGGCGTTGCAAGTGCCAATGCTCTACTGTAAAGCTAGCTCATTAAACACAAAGCTACTAGCCAGCAGCTTTGAGCTTAGAAGAATAAACAATTTCAAACAAGGCCGGCATTTAAGGGATAATGTACAATCAGAACACTTGCTTGTTCATATACTTGTTCAGGGAAATGAAATGATGATCTAAGAAGAAACTGTTTTAAAGGAGTAGTTCACTTTTAAAAAAACTTTTGCTGATAATTTACTCACCCCCATGTCATCCAAGATGTCCATGTCTTTCTTTCTTCAGTCAAAAAGAAATCAAGGTTTTTGATGAAAACATTCCAGGATTTTTCTCCATATAATGGACTTCAATGGGGTCCAAACGGTTCAAGGTTCAAATGAGAGTTTCAGTGCAGCTTCAAAGGGCTTTAAACGACACCACCAGATGATGAATAAGGGTCTTATTTAGCGAAACGATTGGTCAAATGATTGTTGAATCAACCAAATGACTCGAAAAAAGATTTGTTCATTTTGATGAACGACTTTGAACAGGAGAGTCACGAACGCGCATCACAGAAGCGAGCATTTGTGCTTATAAAACTTAAACTTTTTTATTTATTTTTCAAATGAGCGATCGTTTCGCTAGATAAGACCCTTATTCATCGCCTGGTGTCGTTTGAAGCTGCACTGAAACTTTCATTTGTACCTTGAGCCGTTTGGACCCCATTGTAGTCCATTATATGGAGAAAAATCCTGGAATGTTTTCATCAAAAATCTTAATTTCTTTTCGACTGAAGAAAGAAAGACATGGACATCTTGGATGACATGGGGGTGAGTAAATTATCAGCAAAATTATTTTAAAAGTGAACTACTCCTTTAGCTTTATTATTTTATAATTCATTACAGCGTACAAACAAAGATGAACACTTCAACAAATATTACCGTAGCCCTACTAATACTGTCCAGTTATATTTTACAGTAAGTACGGTCAATAACAGAGGTCCAAGATGGCACCGGACACTTTTAAATGAAACGGGTGAGAGCATGTCTATCCGCAATGTGATACAAGAGACATGAAAGCAAAGCCGGGCTTGAATACCCAGATGAGCATCTTTATTGGCCAATAACTGACCTTGGAATGTCACACCTGACCAATCAGAATCGAGCAATTCAGAGAGCCATGAAATATAACACCTTATCTGTTCATCTCAGAGCCTGTGGAGTGTTTGATGAGATCTGCTTCTTTAGTCAGCAGATCTATTTTAAACTCTTTTCTCTGATGTCGAATGAATTGTAGTGTGTACAGTTTTATTTTAACCTTCATCATGAGCTTAGATTATCCCAGTTTATATTGGAACTCACTCTCTTTGTTCCACTTAAGGGTGCGGTGCACCTAACCCTAACCCGAAATTGCAATATGGCAGAGCTAGTATCAAATCGCAAAGGACAATTAAATACAATTTAACTGAATAAATTGATGTGTAGTGTTTCAGAGTGAAGCACAGCACTGTGTTCTTACACATGAGCCGATGTTTAAGTTTAGTTAACCCCTTAAGTGCACAATCCAAACTTAAATGGTTGTAATTTAAGAACTTGCTTAAAAGACACGAAAGTGAAAGAAAATATTTGCCAAATTGCCCAGCCCTACAAACAAGCACAGCAAACCTGGGCATTTTAATACATTCTTTTTGAAATCGCAATCACAATTTTTATCAGGATTTCTATCTTTCTTTTCTTTTTTTTTTTTTTTAACAGAGAAATACTACAACAGTAATATTTATTTTTCAGTTTTTTTAAAGATTGTTAAGTAGTAATAATAATAATTATTATTATTAATAATAATTCCTTTCAATTTAATATAAATTAATTACTATAATTATTATTATTTTATGGTGACATTGATTTATAAAATCACAAAAGTTTGTATATCACAATAGATTCAATATTAAATTGCATCGGTTTTTATTTACATTTTTTTTTTTTTACGGTGAAATACTACAATATTAATATATCTTTTCTTTTTATATTATAATTGTACAGCTGTAATGACATGTAAAATAAAATTAATATCATACTACTTTTCAAAAATACTTTTTTTACTTTCTACGATTACAATAGCAATATTGTTTTTTTTTATTCAGTAATTTTCACATTTGTTTAGTAATAATAATAACAATAATAATTTGCCACATTGTGCAGCACTAAAACAAGTACAGCAAACCTGGAATTTTCTTAATTTCAATATTAAATCGCAAACAAAATTTTTATCAGGATTGCTTTTTTTTTTATAGAGAAATACTACAATATTAATTTTTATTTTTCAGTTTTTATATTTTTTTTTAATTTTTTTGTTAAGTAGTAATACTAATAATAGTTATAAATATCAAAAATAAATCCTTTCAATTTAATATAAATTAATTACAATAATTATTATTATTTTATGGTGACATTGATTTATAAAATCACAAAAGTTTGTACATCACAATAGATTCAATATTAAATTGCATCGGTTTTTATTTTACAGTTAAATACTACAATATTAATATCTTTTCTTTGTATATTGTAATGTAAAATAAAATTAATATTATACTACTTTTCTTAAACACTTTTTTTATTCTACAGTGAAATATTACAATAGAAATATTTTTATTTTGTTTTTATTCAGTAATTTTTATATTTATTTAGTAATAATAGAAATTATTTGCCAAATTGTGCAGCCCTAAAACAAGTAAAGCAAACCTGGAATTTTCTTAATTTCAATATTAAATCGCAATCACAATTTTTATCAAAAAGGATTATTCCTCCATATCGTGCAGTCCTAGTTCCACCTCATTTATTTTCCCCAATTTTCTCCTAACACACTGTAAATCACATGATTTCCATGTTAAACGTCTCCTGAATGTAGTGTTTGCTCTCTCTCTCACCTCATGAGCGGGCAGCGGCTCCAGCGTGGGAATGACGTCGCTCTCCTCTGAGATTTCCCTGTCATCTTCTCCAAACAGAGTCTTCATGGCCCGCTGGTTAGCCGTGACGCTGGGCTCAGTCGAGAGGTCCGGTGTGACGTCCATGGCCGGCTCTCCATCCTCCGTTTCCTCTTTCGCTTCCCCCATCTCGGCGATGACACCCGTGTCCACTTTTTCCACCCGCATGTCCAGAACGCCGTCGATCCAGGCCAGCTCTGTGTCTTTAGCTTTACAGAACTGCAGCGAGCTGACCAGAGAGTCCTTCAGTCGGACCTACAGCGACATTTAAAACTGCATCAGTCGGACAATATTTCACAAGACGGGACACTTTGTGGTTAAAATTAAAATTAGATGTGTGACACAGAAGCAGTCACAAGAAGCAAAGGTATATTTGTGCAATAGCCAACAATACATTATGGATTTTTCTTTTATGCCCAAAATCATTAGGATATTAAGTAAAGATCATGTTCCATGAAGATATTTTTTTGTTTTGAGTGTATGCAGCAAAAGCGTGAACATTAATGGACATCTTTTAAGGTGATTTTCTCAATGTTTAGATTTTTTTGTACCCTCAGATTGTTTCCAGAAAGCTTATCTATTCAGCTTTTAGATGATGTATAAATATCATTTTTTTAAAAAAGTACCCTTTGACTGGTTTTGTGATCCAGACTCACATATCTAAAGGGAATTATATAATGAAAAATAAGACTTTTTTGTCTTTTGAAACATTCACAACTCAAAGCTCCCAGATCATTTGCTGAATATATCTTAATATTTCTTATATTGAGCAGTAAAATGGAGTTTAGCATGTCACACTGCAAGACACGCCCAAAATATATTTTATTTTAAATATCTAATTTTAAATAACCTCATATTAATTGAGAGTAAATGTAATATTTATATTTTTAAAAAGTTAATTTGTTAATTTACACAAAGTGAATTAGAAAGGTGCTTAGAAATGGTTGTGTACAACAATAGGAATATGAATAAAATACAATGTGAAAAGTGGTTTATAATAATCCAAACATGTTTTAATAATGTGTTCGGGTCATTTTGACCAGGAGAGGATTTTCTTTTCCCCCCAAAAATGCAAGTTAACGTTATTGCATTGGCCTAAAATTGAAAACTAAAAATTTAAACATAGACTTTTTTGTGATTTTTGACAAAAAAATTGACAAAAAAAAAATAGAATTTGTTTACAAGTCTCTCGTTATGCTATATTAACACCAAATATTGGATTTAATCTTTTTTGTCATCTTGTTTTCTTTCAATTAGCACAGATTTTGTATGTATTTTAGAAACTGACTGATCGTAGACCTCATGACCTGAGCTTATACTGGTCAAAAATGACCATCCATTGAAAATGAATGGGGGAGATTGAAAATAAGAGGAACATTTGTCCTTTTTAAAGACCTGTGCATGTGTGCCATGGATACACACACACACACACACACACGTGGGCACAACGGGATAAGGAGGGTGGATGATTAGTGAGGGGGGATAGTTGACAAAAAAATAGCATAACGAGAGATTTATTAACCATTTCTTTTGTATGCTGGTCATTTTGGACTGGGACTTCCAATTTATATATATATATATAGAAAAAAAATACATATTTTTAAGCTTAAAAATATACAGAGAGAAGTATTACCTGGTAAATGTGCGTCTCGCTGGTGGCGTCCACCGTCTCGTGCAGTTTGGGCATGTAAACTTTGATTTCTTTCCCGCTGAAGGCCTTGCAGGACTCGGCCAGGTCCTGGCTGGCCTCAGGCGGGCCGTGAACGATGATCAGCTGTCTGGGTTTCATCTGGTTTATGATCTTCTTAATGGAGTCCCCGTCAGAACGGCCCTCATAATCGATGTACGAGACTCGAGCTCTGAGACACAACAGATGAATGAATGAATGAGTCTCAATGCTGCATATCTGGGTCATTCTACCATAAGTATGACCAAGCAATACAATATTCATTATAAAAAATGTATAATCACAACAACACATTAAAAAAAGATGAATTTGACTAACTACTGTAAGATTAAACTATGGAAAAAAAAAAATAGTTTTTTTATACTTAAAAAATGCAGGTCATCGACAATGTAACCACATTTAAATTTTTAATTTTTACCAAAATACCAGATTTTACTAATTTAAAACACAAAACAAACATTTACCATGAAGAGCAGTAAATGTTAGCAGATATTTTATATCATTTACTTACTGGGTAAAATTTTACAATAATATGTCCATATGAAATGTTTTTGTTATAGATGTTAAAGTGTTGTCTTTTTCTGGATTTATGATTTAATAAAAATGTATAAAAAATGGTGGAAATCAAAAAAAAAAGTTTTTTGCAAACAAAGTGTTACCGTTTGATTAAAACATGGAAGAAAATAGTGCGCTAAAATTACATTTATAATTCTTATTATTCTAAGAAGTACATTCCTCTGTAGGCTAAATTTCAAGTTAAACTGAACTTAATTTTACGGGTTGTCGTGAACTCCTTTGAGTTTCTGTGTGTATATGATACGACCATGTTTTTTATCAAATGAAGTTGAGAGTCGCTGTACCAGCATTTCACCGGGCAGCTCAGCAGACGAACCTTATGTGTTTGTGTCTGTGAGATAATGATTTATTTTTATTTTTATATATAACTAAGCTTTGATATTGATGGATTAATAATTTGAAAATGCTGTACTACCATTAAATTAAAATCAAATCTCAAATACTTTAAATATTTTCTCAGCTGATTATGGAGTCTGAACACACATTATGTTCCAGTTCAGCAACAAATAAACACAGAAGAGCAATTCATTAGATATGGATGGATGGAGGGTTATTAGAGCAATTATTCTGTTAAAACTGACAGCAGCATAATAGCAAACACTGACATTTAGCTTTTCGAGCGTTTGTGGGAAACATTTTTTAACTGACTGTAGGATACCTCTATGATTTTGCATCTCAGCAAAAGCGTGTCATTTTTACCAAACACTGATTTGTGACAATCTAACATGCCGAGATAGAGCGACCCCTGCAGGCCACAATGAAGAATGACACATCCTGAACACTGCAGAGGTTTTAATACAATCTAACCCCAATCTGCCCTAAAAATACATCCTGAACACTGGCGTAGCAACCATTCAAGCATAAAAGGATTTGTTTTTCCACTCACGGAGGGTCACAATGAAGTCCTCACCTGATCTCCAGTGTCTGTGTGTTACTGGTGCATTTGGTGGGGACGTCGGACAGGTCTTGCTCCATGGGCTCGTCTCCGTTTATCAGTCCAGACTCCAGTTTGCTCTTCTCCTCTTCAGTGGCCTGGAGTTCAGGAACCAGGAAATCCTCTGGCCTGAGGGTCAAAGGTCATTCATCAGAAAATACAGAACTGACACATGAATGTTACACAATAAACAGAAATGAAAGCATTTTGAAGAGAGAAAAAAATTATACATTCTCAGGGATTCATAAAATATACGGCTTTATTTAGCTTAGAGTAAATATTAGCACACGAATACTGCATAAATATACCATGGTATTAGGGGTTTAACGACTCCCTCATATCACGATACTCAACTCATGATACGATATTTCAAGACATGGTAAAAACTTTGATATTGCATTGTGGGTTTAAATGAATAGGCTTGGACTTGGTGCTCCAGAATAACAATATTCATGATTCTGAAGCTGAAAATACTGAGTTATTGTAGATGAATATGCTTGCACGCTTTCACTGACTAGATGTATTTAAAATAATGTCGGCCATTTTTTACTGGTAAGTTAACGTCAGACATCTGGCATTATCAGGACCCACTGCATTATTATTAGGGCTGTGCAAAAATTAATTGCGATTAATCGCATCCAAAATAAAAGATATATTTGTGTGTGCTGTATATTATTATTTTGTATATATAAATACCTATTCATGCATGTATATATTTAAGAATTATTTGCACTTCAATTCTGTATATATATATAAATACATAATCTATATTATATAAATATTTTATATATGAATAACACATTTTCTTAAATATATACATGCATGTGTGTGTATTTATATATCCAAAATAATTAATATACAGCACAAACAAATATATTATGTAAACACAGACTTTTATTTTGGATGCGATTAATCGCAATTAACTTTTGCACAGCCCTAATTATTATACATATATAGCAGTTCGATGTAGTACTGACACTAAAACTCTGAAAACTTAACAGTAATTTTATTTTGGGGGGACTATCCATGATACGGATTAATTTTTTTATTGTTACACCACACTATAAGAGGAATAACTCAAATTCATTTCCATTTATGGATTTGGCAGATGCTTTGATCCATTTATGCATTCAAGCTACACGTTTTATAATTCGTCTTGCTCACTTGATGATTTCTCCGTACTCATCCCATTTGATTCGCTCCTCGTGTGTTGGGAACATGGGGTAGGACTTCTTAGCCTGTTTGAAGAAGCTGCCCTTCCTCCCGCCCTCACCCTTCATCATCAGGTCATGATGTTTGGTCTTCACCACCACCGGCTGCTCCAGATCGTCCTCCATATCGCTCTCATCGCTCGAGTCCAAGTCCACCCTGACCAGGAACACAGAGCGCCGTTACTGAACCTCAAACATAAAGCCGTCAATCAGATCTGAGCAGATTGTTGAACTTGTGATAAGGACGAATGGGATTATTAAATCACAAACGGCTGAGATTACCATCGACGAGCCGTAAAAGTGGAGAAACGACAACAAAAGGGTGGTTGACATGTAATATGCTCATGAACCGTACTATTCTCAGGAAGGAAACTGTATATTTTTGGTTTTTGACTACCTTGAATTCAGTAGTTGGGTGATTTTTAAACACAGAATTATTCTGTATAGTCAATTAATTAATGTGGGGTCATAACTGACTATATTACTAGTTTTAGACAAAGTATAGCACATTGCATGACATTATTAGGACATTTTAACTTTATATTACAACAGTGTGATAAAACTGTAACAATCATGATATTATTATTGAAATAAAACAATATTAGTTGTAGATAATAGATAATAATAAATAGTTGGTTATATAATAAAAAAAGATATTGTGCACTTAGATATTTTATTAATATGAATATATTACATATGTAACAATTCACGATTGAATTTTAAAATATGGTGACTGGGTTCCCAAAATAATAACGTTGTGTAAATAAAATAAAAAAAGGTCAATGTACACTACCATTCATAAGTTTGAGGTCAGTTTTTTTAATTATTCATCAAGGATGCATTAAATTTACAGCAAAGACATTTATAAATGTTACACAATATTTTTTTATTTGAAATAAATGCTGTTCTTTTGAATTTTCTATTTATCAAAGAATCTTCATATCAGTTTCCACAAAAATCTATTTTCAACATTAATAAAAATAATAAATAATTCTTGAGCATCAAATCAGAGTGATTTCTGATGCTGAAAATTAAGCTTTAATCACAAGAATAAATTACATTTTACTGTATATTCACATAGAAAACCATTATTTTAAATTGTAAAAACTGTATTACTGTTTTTACTGTATTTTTTAACAGATAATAGCAGCCATGGTGAGCACAAGAGACTTCTTTCAAAAACTTTTAATAATCTTACCGACCGGACAATATAAAAGAGAACTGGGTTATTTTTCATTCAGTTCACTTGTTTTGGGTCTAAATTGGTTCTTGTAAGGAGCATACATGTGTGCGTGGGTAAAATATGAATTAATTTGGATAATAAAGCAGGTTTTGCTCACCCTGATCAACATGAGAGCTGCTGTTTCAAAGTGAGTTTATTCCTTTTAAAGCAGCGCAAGCGAGGATGTTGAATGTTTAACATAACTTTTTGACCCAATCGTGCAGCTCTAGCATGAATGATTCATGAAATATTTATAGCTTTAGTGTTTTTTTTTCAGCGAGGATCAGTCCTTTGAATATTTGCAGAGAATTACCCGCCCCACATTTGATAAATAATGCTGAAAGAAAGGCTTGGTTTAATAAGCAGTGCATTCAGGGTGAATCAAAGCAAGTTTTGCATTCTGACAGTACTTTAACTCATTTCCACTCACTCTTTCGCCTGCTCCAGTTTTTTGGCAGCTTCTTTCTTCATTTTCTCTTTCTCCAAGTATTCCTCTAGTTCTCGCCCTTCCAGTCGGCAACGTTTTCTTATCTGGTTTAGTTAAAGAAAAGAAAAAAACCTTCAAAATAAGTCAAACATATCAGACGCTGCACAGTCAATAGTTAAAGTGCAGCTATTCACTGATCATCTGAAACATACAGCACACAAATATAAAAAAAAAACTCAAAAGCACAACAGAAGAATCAAGAATGACTAATCGCAAGATCTGCCAAACATTTGTGGGATCTAATCGTTGAAATTCAGAGATTTGTCTGGGAGACGTAACTTAAGCAAGCTATTTACCTACAAGCAAACCAGATTCAAATCAAGTTGTTGTAGCATTTGGTAACACTTTACTATAGACCTTATGCACCACAGAAATGTGGGCGTCGTCATCTTTAGAATATTATCTTTGAACTTACGTTTTTGCGGTCGCTCTGTATATTTCTATGGCATCGCTGTCGAGGAGTAATTACCTGGTGAGGTGGATTTACTTATTGTAGAAGTCATATATGTTAAAGGATTAGTTCACTTTTGAAAAAACTTTTGCTGATAATTTACTCACCCCCATGTCACCCAAGATGTCCATGTCTTTCTTTCTTCAGTCGAAAAGAAATTAAGGTTTTTGATGAAAACATTCCAGGATTTTTCTCCATATAATGGACTTCAATGGGAACCAAACGGTTCAAGGTCCAAAAGATAGTGTTAATAACAGTTTCAGATGCAGCTTCAAATGTCTTTAAACGACACCAGACGATGAATAAGGGTCTTATCATGCGAAACGATCGGTTATTTCAAAGCTTATTCCAAAAATGTAACTTTTCTAAGGACAAATGCTAGCCTTGCTCTATTCTGTGAGGCGCGTTTGTAACGTCACGTAATACGTAATTACGTTCAAAAGGTCACGGGCGACGTAGCCGGAAGTACAGAATCAAAATCGTCCGACATCGTTGTTTTTCCTTTTAATTCCTTTTTTTGTAAACGGCGTTTGAGTTAGTTTTCACGTTCAACCTATGCGTTCAACTTGTAAACACTCTGACTCTGTACTTTCGGCTACGTCGCCCGTGACCTTTTGAACGTAATTACGTACTACGTGACGTTGCAAACGCGCCTCACAGAATAGAGCAAGGCTAGCATTTGTCCTTAGAAAAGTTACATTTTTGGAATAAGCTTTGAAATAACCGATCGTTTCGCATGATAAGACCCTTATTCATCGTCTGGCGTCGTTTAAAGACATTTGAAGCTGCATCTGAAACTGTTATTAACTGTCTTTTGATACTTGAACCATCCGGTTCCCATTGAAGTCCATTATATGGAGAAAAATCCTGGAATGTTTTCATCAAAAACCTTAATTTGTTTTCGACTGAAGAAAGAAAGACATGGACATCTTGGATGACATGGGGGTGAGTAAACTATCAGCAAAAGTTTTTTCAAAAGTGAACTAATCCTTTAAGCGTTCGAACCCACTGGCCAATCTGATTTGGTACCAAATTTGGTACTTTTGACAACAATGTTCTGAACTAGTCAGTTGTTAGGCAGAAAAGGGCTGATCTAATGATCTAGGGGCCTCACCTCCAGGTCCATCCTCTTCTCCCCCGGGTTATCTATAAGGTAGCGGGCCAGTGTTCCTGGTGTGGTCCTGTAGGTGAGGATGACTGAGTTCTTGGCGTCCTGGCACCACTGTATGAAGAGCTCCCGCGAGAAGCCCGACTCCAGATCGGGCTGACTGCACAGAACCACCTTCGGGCTGGGCACGCGGGACAGATCGGCCAGGCTGTGACACAGCGAGAGGTGCCGGAACTGGAAAGGGTTGTTCCGCTTGTCCTCGAAGCATCGCATCAGTTTATCGCTCATCCACTCGACCTGTGAGAGAACATGGGAACGTTACATCTGAGATAAGACATAACGACAAAATGCCCATTTTGTGGGATTAGGGGTGTGTGATATTGGGATGACTGGGATTCTTTGTTGATACCGATACTTAATGTTTTGTGCTTTTGGCTGATTTTAGGTTTTTTCATAAACTTCATATTCTGTGTATTGGTCAGACTCATTATCAATTATAGACTCATTATCAGTTCATATCAATAATAAAAATGTACTTTTCCACTACAAGGCAATATATGCCCCTTTAAACTTTACATTGGGAACACCTCACAATAAGGTCTCATTTGCTAACACCAGTTAATGTATTGACTAACATGAACTAACAACGAGTATGACATTTGCTAATCTTTATTAATGATAGTTAATAAAAATCCAGCTGCATTGTTTGTTCCTGTTAGTTCACAGTGCATTACTAATGTTAACAAACACAACATTTGATCAGCGATTCCCAAACTGTGGTCCGCGGACCACTAGTGGTCCATGAGGGTACTGCAGGTGGTCCGTGAAAAGGCAAAATAAAAATATTTTACCAAGAAATTCCTATTAAAAAAAAAAAAGTAAAAAGAATATGTACCCTATATTTATATAAAATGTCAATTAAATTGTCAAGCTATTGTGTGATTACTAAAATAGGCTAGTGGCGGTCGGCCATGACGTTCAAGCTCCGTTTTGTCAGAACCACAACACTGGATCGGTGGATAGCAACAGGTTAGGTGAGCATTTATTTAGTTGTTTGTTTTTAATATAGGTCTATATTAGACAGATGATACAAACTGGAAGGGAAAGATGTGGAGGGTGACAAAGGAGGATATTACGTTCTATTACGATATTACGAAGCCTGTTGTTATAATATGTAAAATATAATATCATTTTTAATATCATAATATGTGTATTATGAGGTGGTCCGTGAAAATTCTTGATTACAAATAGTGGTCCACACACACAAAAAGTTTGAAAAACCCTTATTTAAATAACGTATTAGTCAATGTTGAAATGAATTAACTAAGATTAACAAATGCTGTAGACGTATTGTTAATTCATCGTTCATGTTAACTGATGAAATCTTATTGTAAAGGGCTACGGGCATTTTTTATAATCTTGCTAATCTATAATCTTATAATGTATGCATCATCTTTAATGCCAAATTCTTGCATTTAATCAATTAATTCAACTAGATTAATACGGCAGGATTCGTTTAATTAAAAAGACACATTTGGTCATTGAATCATTTTAAACTGAATCGTTCAAAACGGTGATTCATTCAGAAACGATTAGGTTAGGACATTTTCATTGACAAAAAGTAAAAACATACAATATTGTTATAACTCAAAATGTTGACTGAACTGTTTTATAAAATTAGTATGTTGTGATATTCACAATCATGTTGATTCTGGAAAAATCGCACTCTTGCTTGTGTGATATTGCTTAATATCATTTGATATAAATATAAGACAAAGGTCATGGGCGGGAAAAACAAGCCGTGTGTATCTAAAGGCTACATAATGCAATGCAAACGTTTTTGCAAAGCGAGTAACACTCTATTATGCCAGCTCACTCATTTACAACAACAATTGTGACAACACATATCACACAGCCCTGTGTTGTGTAGGATTTGGCTGTGACGGCGAGACCTGGGACTTTGAGAACTCCACCACGTTGTAGCTGACGTTGTTGAGCAGGGCGAGCGAGTAGACGCCCAATCCTGCGTCTTTGGTCCTCCAGATCTGATCCAGCAGTTGAGCCAGCTCCAGCACTCGTCCCGCTGTATCCACTGAGATCAGCACGTTCCCGTCCCCACGGAGAGTCTCCATGACATTGGCTGGAAGAGAATGGAAAACATCACACTTTGTCCGAATGAACAACGGTGTTCGTACAGATACTGTAAAATGACTTTCCAGGACTTTAAGCAGTTTTTGGTTTTCAAGGAATACAACCAAAGATCTCACTTATCAAACAATATCTTTAACATCTTTCAAATTTTAAAAAAGGTATTCCAGAAATGCAATTTTAATAGGATTTCAAAATCCTACTCAAGCCAGTCAGGAAATCAAATTCAAACCTGAAGAATGAAAGTTGCATCATATACGTAGAAATATGAGCAATAACATGCTGACAACATATGAAACAGCTCAATATATATATGTCCGACAGTACAGGCTGCAGGATTAATTTTGCTTGAAGTTTTTTCTTAAAAAAAAAAAAAAAATACAATACAATAAAAAACACAAATTTCATATATATATATATATATATATATATAGTTCTCCTTAATTTCATAAATAAAATAAAAATACTAATTTAAAATACTAATTTAAATAAAATAAAAAACACAAATTTCATATATATATATATATATATATATATATATATATATGAAATTTGTTTTTTTTTATTTTATTTTAATTAGTATTTTTATTTTATTTTATTTTATTTATGAAATTAAGGAGAACTATATATATATATATATATATATATATAGTTCTCCTTAATTTCTTAACAAATCATCATCCTTATTTTCAGATGAACTACTGCTTTAGTTTGAACTTACTGAGCAGTTGTTCGTCACGCTGTTTCCTTCGAGGCTGTACATACGAGGCATTGAAGGAGTCTGTGATGAGGAGAGACGGTCTGCTGACGTTCTCCAGCAAGCAACCGTTCAGATGACTGAGAGGACAGCAAACATTATGGTTTACATTATGGCATTCTGGTTTACTCTACACCTAGATCAGAATGCCTCAAATATTTAAAGTCCCCCTGTAGCCAATAGTTGTACTCCTTAAAATTCATCTATGATCACCAAAATTACATATTTAAATGTTTTTTCCTTAAAATAGCTTGAATGTAACTCGACACCCTTGCCTCATTTAGTATTCGCGGTTCAATGAATACGCAAATGAGCCACTCACTCAGCTCAGAGATCCACTTGTTGATGTTCACACGTTGATCTGATTGGTTACAAGGTCATTTGTGACGTCAGAAACACCAGCGATTTCAAACCGTGTTTTTTTTCACGGCAGTTTTAAGAAGAAAATACTCAGCAATGCTGTCGACTTATGAATTTGCACTACATGAGGACTTCAAAATATGTAGTTGATTTACATTTAATCATTTAGCAGAGGCTTTTATCCAATGCAACTTACAAATGAGGAGAGCCATAGAAGCAATCAAGCTCTATGTATGTTCGCTGGTCAATGTTTATATGTGAATAAAAGCCTATAAAGCGATCATGGATTAAACCGCTTGTGTGTGAATAGACTCTCAATGGGAGGACAGAAATCTCTCAGATTTCATTAAAAATATCTTAACTTGTGTACTGTTAAGTCTTATTGGTTTTGGACGACATGAGGGTGAACTATCCCTTTAATAAAATAAAACTTTCTGATGCTACATTCCAGTGTTGTAGTACTCGAGTCTCGGACTCGGTCTCCAGACCATATTTTAATGGTCTTGGTCTTGTCATGGACTCGTGTCCATTTGGACTCGGAATTGACTCGTACTCGAACATTTTTTTTTTAGGACTCGGAATTATTCCCGAGTCCACTCGAGTTCGATTAAAAATATTTTTCATAATTATTAATGTATGTGAATAAAATATTTCTTTAAATTGATTGACACGCCCAGTGATTGGTGATTTTCTAGTGCGCAACTGCGCATGACAAATTGTAATAAAATTACTTTTAACACCACCTACTATGTGGCCTTTTTACCCTAAACTGATCATATTTTTAAACTCTAAGTAAATTCAGTAAAAAAAAAAAAAAAAAAAAAAAGGATTTCTCTAAGCAAATAAAAGTAAATTAGGTAATCAAACCTCACTGGTCTCGGTCTCGACTCGGACTCGACCGTCTCTGGTCTCGGACTCGACTCTCTATGGACTCGGTGTCGACTCGGACTCGAGTGAGGTGGTCTCGACTACAACACTGCTACATTCAATTTATGTCCTGGCGATTTCTTTCATACTTACATCTCCCTCTTGTGGTTGAAATCCACAGCATAGATGATCTCCTCTTCTCCGTCTTTCACTATTTTCCAGATAGTGCCACCAATCATGTGACCCGCAGGAAGTGGGGTGATGGACAAGCCGTGACCTTTTCCTGTTCATTAATAAATTGTGATCAACTTTCAAGATACCAAAAAAAGGACACATTATCACCGTTATTGAGGATTAAAGCTTCATCATTTCTGGTTTGGTTTTCTGTTTTTGCACTTGAAAAAAAAAAGAAGGTACATCCTCTCTCACCTTTCAGGTTGACTATCTGAGAGTATTTCAGCTGCTGGATTTTGTCAAAAGCTGAATCGACATCATCCAGTGTGTACAGAGAGAAATCTTCAGTGTTGTGTCGAGACTGAGATCAAACAGGGAGCATAATTAACGTTTCGTCATCAGAATGTTTCTCCGTCTCGTTCTGATGATATTTAATTTGCGCAGACAAACTAAATGTGTTGTACACAACAAAACCTTTTTTATGGGGATTCAACTAACAATTCATAGATCTCTTTCAAAGAAAAATCATTTTTTAACAAAGCAGTCATTACTGCATACTACCACTGAAAAAGTTTGCTCCCATCTGTCCCATTTAAATCATTTACAGTGGGCAACAATTAATCTACAACAATAAGGGTGAAACTCACAAAACCCATACTGCATTGGGACTTTATTTGCATGATAATTAAGCATATTTTAGCATATTTTGCAAAATAATAATAGAAAAAAAACTTTAGCATTACTGTAATGTGAAAATAATTCAAACTAATATTTGTTACACAACACTGTTTTTTTTAACGGTGGTATTAAAGCAAAAACCCTCAAAAGTTAAACATCTGGATGCATTACAGTAATACTTAGTTTTGGGGTGAAATGTGCTTAATTGTCGAAAAAATAAAAAAAATGATTAGTCCGAAAATTAATTTTAGGGTGGAATGTGAATTGTGAAATGTCGGTCTCTTTAAACAATTATTCAATTAAACATATTCGAAATAAACCCAACACAAACATAAAATAATTTTAAGCTTCATACTCAAAAAATTTAATTATTATTTATTCATAAAATGATGATTTTTAAAACAAAACTGTAATATTTATTATGACTATAAAAATGTAATGTTTGTGTTAGTTATTCATGTATATGTGAATGGGTTCATTTATTTTATGAGAGTTTTATGTGACTTTCATAACATAAATGTTGCCAACTTTTTCTTTGTAAACTATTAATTTGACAATTAAAAAGTAGTATTTCAGATTCATACGACAAATCACAAGCAGCGCTTCATTTGAAAGCCGCCCATCTCACCTGATAGAGATCGTACATGAACATCTGTCCCATCTTGTAAACGGGGATGGTGGCGTAGATGGTGCAGTTGAGCCCCAGTTTGCCCACAGCGTACGGTAAAGCTCCCAGATGCAGAGGATCAGGGTGAGAGAGCAGCACTGCGTCCACCTGATGGACATACCTGACAGATACAGGACGGAAAATACACAATCACATACAGGATAGGATAGTCAATAATGCTGTCGACTTATGAATTTACACATGGTTTGTCTTAAAAGCATATTAAAAACACCACTTAGACATATAAAAAACATTAATAACGTGATTTTCACCACAGGGGGACTTTAAAATATGTAGTTAATTTACATTTAATCATTTAGCAGGGGCTTTTACACAACGCAACTTACATAAGGAGAGCAATAGAAGCAATCAAGCCAACCAAGTACAGTTGAGCTTCTAAATCCAACACTACAATACATATCGTACCGCTTCAGGGAATCTATGATGTCCATGGAGAAACTTTCATCCCAGCCACAGTCCAGTAAGAAGCGAAACTCGTCCACCTGTAACAGGTAACACAGGGCCGATTCCTCCTGGACTCCAGATAGAGCCGTCAGTTTGATGATGGACGTCATTCTGCCGCCTGACCGATGGATGGACAAAAGATATCATCAGTAAATAATCACTACAAAACTATCACACTTAAATTAAACCAAAATGAAGTTCCTTTTTACTAAAAAATAACATGACCAAGGTATTCTTTGAAGCAGATTGGAATACCGTGGTATATAAATAAGTTTGTCATTTGGTTTTATACCACGACCATTCGTAAAACCACTGTATTGTTATGGTACATGTACCACAGTAATACAATGGTTTTAATTTCAGTACATTAGAACACTATGGCATGATAAGAACACATAATAACCCTAAAAATGGTATTTAATTTATCCAAATTACCACTGTTTTAGTATCTGATACCAGCACTGTTCCGTGGTACCACCACAGTAGGCTTCGTAAACATTAAAACATGTCTGATTCATAAAGACTGTTATAACACAATATTAAATGAGTATTGTGTTATAATTGCTAATAAATATGCTGGTATAATAACAGAGCAGTATGTATGAACAAAACTGTAAGTTCAAAAAGAAGAGGCAAAGAATGAAGGAATATGATTATTCATCACAATTCACACACTTCAAGACGGAGATTAGGATAAATCTGACATTTAAACTTAATCTGAACTAACGTTAACTGAAAACACATAACGTTAGCAGGCAAACAAATGAAGAGCTTCTCTTCAAAAATTGACTTAATTTATGTACATAAACACTTGCGTACCCGTATCTCGTAATACTACTTTTGATTTCAGTAGGTTCGGTCACTAATAACTATTGAGAATTGCTGAAATATCATATTAAATTCATAATAATGTATCAGTTCGGCAGCATGAGATGTGACCAGCAGCCATTACCGCCGCTGCTGTGACGTCACTGGACTCTACCACTGACACCACTCGAGGGGCGCTTGCAAATAACTAACAAAAGTCCGGTAGTATTTAATCGTAAACGGATTTTTTTAGGATATACACACATAGCACATTTGGGTTAAATATATCTATACAATGTAGTTTTTGATAAGAAAACTAAAAAACTATTTATAACTCACAGGTCAGAATTTTTTTCTCTCAACTGACTTTATAACTCGCAATTTTATTTTTTATTGCAATTGCGAGTTTATGTGTCGCAATTCTACCTTTGTAACCGTTTGTAACTCGCAATTCTGACTTTTAACTAGCAAGATTCGCAGATGTAAACTCGCTAGAAAAAAGTCAGAATTGTGAGATAAAAGTCACAATTAACTTTTTATTTTATTTTTTTGTAAAAAAAACAAAAAACAAACAACTTCCATAATATATAAAAATCACGCTTTTAATGTGCAGTTTAACAAAGAAAAGTTTCACAGTAGAGGAAAGGAAAATTATAGCACCTCCCTTGAAACTGTCATGATGTTAGTTGGTACAGTCCAAAGCCCTCTAACCCTTTCTGCTAATGCTGCTGTGCTAGGAAACTAACGGAAGGTAAACGACTTTAAATTCGTATATATTTCATTAATAAATGTGTTTTTATATTTGGTTGTGAATATTAAAGTTATGTAAACGTTTGTACGAGTTTTCTGCAGAAGTAATGACATTCAAATCTCGTATTTCTGTGAGGACATTAGCAGACGCGGCCCAGTACGGTCACCTTCACATCAACACAAACATTGATAATGTGAAGATGATTTATATTTCGACATTTCTATTTCGCATAGTTTAATTTGAATCAGGAGATATTAATGAGGTGAGACCGAGTTTTGCATACAGACAGATCAATAAATGCTGCAGAATTACTGTTTTTGAGTGTCTTTCACTCCACATGATGGACATCATTATCATACACCTCAGTATATGCATGTATGTCTATGTGTGTGTTTATATATATATATATATATATATATATATATATATATATATATATATACACACACACTTTACATTAGATTGAATTAAATACATGTAATGAAGTCCACATTATGGATTACAATACCAGTCAAAAGACACATATACGTATTTATTTTTATTATTTATTTAAGTTTAATATAACCACAGCAGATGCCTTTAGATTTTTAGGTTTTCCAGATGATGAGAAACATACATTTTGTCAAGTGTGTGCAAAGTAGTGTACATTAGAGATGAAGTGAAATCATTGAACTTTATCATTAATTTGTGTATTGTCTTTAATCGCAGGCATCATGGTGAACTTCGCAGCAGCGATTCGTGAGCACTGGGTCAATATTCTGGTCCCCCTGGGTTTCGTCATCGGGGTTTATCTGGACCGACGAAATGATCAGAAACTCACAGCATTCAGGAACAAGAGTGCTTTATACGGCAGGTCATATGATATCTTATAAAGATGTTTAAAATGAGTGTGTCTCTTTGCAAATGAATGATTCCTGAATCTGTAACTGTGGTTTCAGGGAACTGAAGCCGGGCGAGGAGTACACCTGGAAGTGACTCCTGCAGGGATATTTATTGGACCCTCTGTCCAGAATGTGTATATTGTGTGTTCAGCCACCGTGTCTCTGATTGCAAGCAAGTTGGTGCAATAAATGTTGCATTTAGTTCTGTAATGCCTTGTAGTTTTTATTGACTATGTCACATAATTGCGCCGGGTGACTCCGACCACATTGATATTTAATTAGTCCAAACTCTTGCTCCACATCTCGGATTTGGTGTCATTAAAAATATAGAATATTAGGGCCGTGCAAAGATTAATTGTGATTAATCGCATCCAAAATAAAAGTTTGTGTTTACATAATATGTGTGTGTGCTGTGTATACGTATATGCATTTGCATGCATGAATATATTTAAAGAATTATTTGCAAGTAAATATTGTATATATGTAAATACATAATCTATAATATATAATAATATAAATATTTTGTATATGAATAACACATTTTCTAAAATATATACATGCATGTGTGTATTTATATATACAAAATAATTATACCGAGCACACACAAATATATTATGTAGTCAAAAAATTTCAATTAATCTTTGCACAGCCCTAGGAAAAAAAAAAAAATATATATATATATGCTTTACTGGGCCTATTATTATAATATGGCCCAATATCATCTGAAATGACTTTTATGTTGTCTTTGAATGCAATAGCATAATTTGTCAGAAGACACCAATACTAAACTGTTTTTAAGCTGTTTTAGCTATTTTACAGAAATGTTTGTTTTCCCAAAGGTTATGGATGGATTTGACAATGGCTAATAAACACTGAATAAACTGTTCATTTAACTTCATCTATTATGTAAATAATACATTAAAAAGTAGTGGCCAAAAGTGATGTCCAGCCTAGGAGATTTGAGATCTTCACCATTTATTAAAATATTAAAAATCTGTTCAAGATTTTGTAAGCAAATTGCATACTTGTGCTTGGAGTCATTTGTTTTATTGCGTTATCACAAATAAAATATGACAAATTGTGTGGACAGGCCAAGCTGTATTAATAATACAAATAATTTTGTCAGATAAATACCTTTACCAAGTTTAGTGTTTTGTTGTACATTCATATTAAAAACATTTTTTTCCCCCTTATATTTTGATAGTTTAATCAAACTTGTAGGGTCATTGAAAACAAATACCCCCTCCAGACATCACTTTTGGCCAATTGTATATACACACACATTTACCACAGAGCTGGTACAAAGAAAAGACACCTCAAAAATACACTGATTTGCTTTCAATCAATGTTTTATACACATTTGATCATTTTAGTTTAAAAAAATTGTTGTTCTAACAGATGAAAAGCATATGATGTAGAACCCTCATTTTCTTTGGCCAACAACTAATGTTTTTATTCAGCTGTCAAACGTTCGGCTGTGTGGATCATTCCCTTCTCAAAGAGCAGCTCGGCCAGAGACATCTGCAAAACGGGATTCATTTCAAACACAACATAACATGTGCATAAACACTTGCATGCAATTTCAACAGGACATGCATTATGTGGTATAACAAATCCATGTGGTACCTTAGCCTCCGCTGTGTCGCATGGTAAACTGGCCACAGAAACAAACTTGGGATATGAATGAATCAGGAACTCCATGGCATCTATGTGCTGTTAAAACACACGATCAGTCAAAGGGTTAATAAAGGTCAAAGTTACAGTCATTAGGGACAAGAGTGCAGGTTTACCTCTGCTTTCATCTCAATGCTCTTGGGTTCTTCTTTATGATAGACTCTAGAGTTCTCAGTGGTGTAATAAAGACGCACAGTGTCTCCATCACTGCACAACCTATGAACACAAGTTGTTTTTCTTAATTCTAACATGACATTTATCACAACAAAACAACTAAATGAATGTGTATCTTTATCTGAACATCATTTAGAGGCACCCAAAGTTCACGTTCATTTCAGAATGCAAACTCACTTTATGCACCTTAATGTCTTTTGCTCTGTAGATTGAGAAGTGTTACAGGAAAATAATGTTCTGGTTGAGGTACCTTGCAGCTCCGGCCCGGATCAGTCTGATCTTGGTTTGGCCCTTCAGTTCAACAGTGACATTAAGGGCCTCACAGTCTCCCCATCGAGCAGGAGCCCCGTACACACTGCCGGCCTTCTCCTCTACAAAACACACACAAATGCATTTTATTCAACTAAACCGACAGTTTGACATACAGTATCAAACACAGAGCTTATATTATTGCAACTACTCAGATTTATTTCTAATTTCTTTCTTGCAAAGTTAACATATATTTTTTGAAACACACAATTAGGTTGAGACCGACATCTGTGTGTCTGACCATTCAAATCGGATATTTTAAAGCAAATAAAATGACACATTTCACCTTTAGTTTTCATGTTACTGGAGCACAAAACTATTTTTTCCATCTATTTCAAACCACTAACATTTAGATCACCTCTCAAATGAAAAATAACAAAAATATGTGGACAAAAATGCAAGATTTGGGCACATGTGATCCATATGCAGCGCAACAAAACAGCAGGATAGTGAAAACGTGAAAAACAATGAATGTGCCTTAAATTTAAACAGAGATATGAAAAGATCAAATTCCGCATACACCTTATTGATGATGCGTGCTATGCACATGCAAGCAGATGCATCCAGAATATGAAGGCAAAGCCCTAAATGCTTAAAGGAGTAGTTCACTTAAAAAAAAAAAAAACTTTAGCTGATAATTTACTCACCCCCATGTCATCCAAGATGTCCATGTCTTTTTTTCTTCAGTCGAAAAGAAATTAAGGTTTTTGATGAAAACATTCCAGGATTTTTCTCCATATAATGGACTCCAATGGGGTCCAAACGGTTCAAGGTCCAAATGAGAGTTTCAGTGCAGCTTCAAAGGGCTTTAAACGACACCAGACGATGAATAAGGGTCTTATCAAGCGAAACGATCGCTCATTTCAAAAATAAATTAAAAAGTTTAAGTTTTATAAGCTCAAATGCTCGCCTTGCTCTGTTCTGTGATGACCGTTCGTGATTTTCCCGTTCGAACTCGTTCGTCAAAATGAATGAATCTTTTTTCGAGTCATTCGGTTGATTCAACAATCGTTTGACCAATCGTTTCGCTAGATAAGACCCTTATTCATCGTCTGGTGTCGTTTAAAGACCTTTGAAGCTGCACTGAAACTCTCATTTGGACCCCATTGAAGTCCATTATATGGAGAAAATCCTGGAAGGTTTTCATCAAAAACCTTGATTTCTTTTCGACTGAAGAAAGAAAGACATGGACATCTTGGATGACATGGGGGTGAGTAAAATGAGAAACCGAGTTGCATTTATATTATGTGTTCATCTGCATGCATGTACATTGTATGCATCATCAATAAGGTGTATATTGAAATTGGTAATTGATCACTGTAAGCCTTGTTTCGCCCCATCAGGGTGTGACGTGACGTGAAAACTAAGACTCACCAGAGTTCAGCACAGGTGGAAGGCAGTCGTGCAGAAAGTCTTTGGCTTTCTGATCTACAGCAGCATCAACTGGCGCAGATCGTATCAGTTTCTTCATCAGCCCCTGAACGTGTGCAATGAATTTGTCTCTTCGTGGGTCTTCCTGTTCACATGCACGAGTCATTTCAGTATCAGTATAGACCAGGAATGAACAGATCAGAGCTTGTATATTAATGGAGTATGAATACGAGTACCTTCTCTGAGTTCTGAACTCCCATGAACTGAAGGTAATCGAGCGGCAGCCCCTTCCTGAACTCAACATCATCTTCCATCGCGATCTCCAGAGCTGCTGGCATCAACTGCAAATCAAATTCACCGAAGTGACAAACACAATATCTTTGAGTGAATCTGGCTGAGTCTAACATAAAAATATCTAGAGCACATTTATTTCACACCAAAACTCAAAAGAAATAAAGCCACAAACAAAGATTTTGTGAGTCCATATAATGCAAATAAATGGTTGATGTTTGAAAAACACACACAGCAATCATGATGGTTATCCATACGACCTCAGTGGATGAATCAATGTCATCTGAAGCCATGATAGGTGTGTGCAGGGCTTGATATTAACTTTTCGGTCAAAAAAGAAAGAAGCCTTAAAATGTAACTTTTTTTTTCCCACAGGAAAACCAATCAAATATATTCTTGTTCAATAATATATATATATATATATATATATATATATATATATATATATATATATTTTTATTTTATTTTATTTTTTTTTTTATGATACTTTGCATTAATTATATAATTTTTAAAAGCAATTTTTTTTCCATTAGAATAAATCTTAAAAAATATATTATTATAAAAAAGTCAATAATCAATAAATGCAATGAATGCAACATTTCTCATCAAAATAGAGTGCAGGCAAAAAAAAAAAAACAAAAAAAAAAAACTAAATTCAAGTGAGAAGACCGCCATCCAGTGGCTTTAAAAAATATATAAATGTGAGAAATGTCAATAGCTTCCTATATAAATACACAGAAACGCTTTTTTATTCCTATTGTTGTTTTAGACATGATTTCTCTATCTTATTCGTTTTTTTTAATTTAGAGATATATTGAGATATTTTAAAAGTTATTTGGTTATAAAGGGAACACAATGCAAACATTTTTGTTCCTCAGTATTTGATAATTAAAATAAATAATACAAAAAAACTAAAAAAAAAAAAAAAAAAAAAAAAAAAAATCGAACAAAATAAGTGCGCGTGCATTTGAGCTAATTTTTTTTTTCATTTATTGTTTTTATTTTGCATATTCTAAAAATTTACTGTTGCAGTCTTGCCAGTTTATCTATGCGTGTGTGTGTGTGGGGTCTTATTTGCACTCTTGATGTTTTTGAGTGTCAGATACGGTGTGAGATTGCTTATACTGTTACGTGTTAATGTCAAGACCTGGGAGTGGATAAAAATAATACTAAGATTTTAAATTCTTTTATAAACCATCACATGATGAGGGTGATTAAATAATGAGAGAATCCCTTTAATGGCCCTAAAATAGTTTCCTTTCTTTTGATTTTAAGTAGATGTCTTGACCGTTGTGAAATTCATTTATCATTAAAGCACAGAAGCAGAAGCAAAGGCTCGTACTTTCAGGAGCAGATCTCCCCAGCTGTTCCTCTGGTAGGAGGAGACTGTGATGTGCAGCGAATGAACGTCGGGCAGACAGTCACCCTGATGAATGAAGCCACGGGGAAAATACAGCAGATCCCCAGCTTCCAACACCACGTCCATGATAGGCTGCCCGATCGCCTCCTGACTGAAATTAGCTTGAGGAGAAATGCAACAGACAGAGGGTTTATTCCCTTTAGAAATTATCAAATACTTGTATTTATCAGGCATTTCATTTCATCATGTATTTTATTCCTTTATCAGTTACTTACGACTGGACACCAGCGGCAACACTTCGTCTTCAGAACTGAGAGAAGACAGAAGAGCGACTAGTTAATACTGCATCCCTTCACTTACAGTAAAAAATAATTGCTGTAGTTTTTGTATATGGGTTGTGGCAATAATTAAAAAAAAATAATAATAATAGCTTGCAGCAACATATGGAAAAAAGGAACTATGAACTTAGTTCAAAATTGTGAACTATGAACTAGTTCATGTAGAAAGTGAACTTTCCTAACACTGGTTTTTACTATATTGTTCAAAGATTAGGCATTTCCTGAAACCATATTTCCAACTAACATTCACAAACAGCACTGCAAACTTACGTCACTGACTATTTGGCTAGTTTCTCCAACAATGCATTGTACTACAGTAGTTAATCAGCGAGTTACATCGTTGTATGGGAAACGCACACAAGAGCGTTACTGACAGACTGGGAAGAGTCAGGCCGCAACAATGGAGAATGGGCTATATGCACGCATAAGTTCCGCATTTGACGTAAGGATGCTCGTCCATTTCCGGTTGTGGAGATTAAAGCGGAGGAAAACCGGAGAAAACGGGATTATGGCAGAGTCTTCAATATTTACTGTCCCCCCGTCTTTGAAATGAAACGTACATACGTTTAGATGTGATTTTATATATAGTTATGTTTATTTAATATAATTTTAAAAAGAAGCATAAACACAACGAGGGGTGTCTGTTTCATCTGTTTTTGTGACTAACGTTTCTTTAGTATAACCATGGAGTATAAAATTCAATATAAATTCTCGGTATTGCATTGGACTCTATGATCGGCGGAAGTTATCGAGCATCCTTAATCCTTCACCGGAAATAACGCCGTGCATATGGGGAAAATAATGTGTTTCTTGAACAATCAAGCATGAAAACCTATTCTAGTAGACTTAAAGCAACACCAAGTAACTTTTCCACTGCGGTCGCCCTACAGGTTGTTAGCGGAATTGTCCATTACCGCTGTTGTAATTAATTTAGCCTAGCGCATCCTATTGTCACACGCACACTGTTTATCAGCACCGGCTTTGGGATGAACGAAGTCCACAAACAAGGTCAAGTATGTTGCATGATTTCATGTAAGTATGATGTATTGCGACATCAGAAACGAAGAAAAACGAAATAATGACTATTGTAACGGCTTGACGTAAAGCAAGTCAAATTTGTAGTTTTCTCGTGTCTCATTAGAACTACATAAACACGACCCGATCTGGCAATCTTTCATAGCGTGGTTACAGGACCGCAAAGCAAATCCAGAAGTGCCTTTCACCCTGTTACGACTTAATAAAAGACTGAAACGATTTTGGAAACATTAAGGTAAAAAAAAAATCTTAGTGTTGCTTTAAAAACAAAATCAAGACTTTGAAAAAGGGCATAACTGCTCACTCACCGAGGGTTGTACACTCTCCAGTGCTTTTTGCCCTCGAGCTGAACAACGAAAGCCTCTATATCATCGTAATGAGGAGCAAAACCCTGTGTCCCCGGTGGTGTTAGATACCTGAAAAACACATCACAGGTCAATGATAACTGACAGAGAAGTACCTACTATTTATGAAATATTTTTATGCATCATCACATACATGTTTGCGCCTGCCATACTACCAAACTTCTCCTGAAGAATGGAGAGCACTTGCCACACAGTGGAGGAAAACGCTTGAGGATTGAGCATCCTGAGAGAGCAGCCGCTCTGTAAACACAACATCCATCAATAAACTTCAGTTTCACGCTAAAATAAAAACTGAGGCTTTATTTTGGACATCTTTAAAATAATATTGCCCCTACTATTGGTGTTCTATATATATATATATATATATTAGGGCTGGGTATTGAGACAAATTTCACAATTCGATTCGATTTCGATTCACAAGCTTGCAATTCGATTCGATTACGATTACGATTCGATTCAATATTGATTATTTTGGATATCAGTTACAATAAATGCCAATTTTTCTCAAGGGAATCAAATCTCTTAACTAATGCTGTAAACTATGGGAGTCTAGTTGTAGCCTACTAGGGTTCATTAGCCTAATATGAAGGTAATAATGAATGAATCACTTAAATTACACTTTTATTTCTTTTTATAATAAGAATATTATATGAAATATAAACATTTAAATGGTGGCTGTCATAAAAACTTGCCAGATTTATTCAAATATGCATTACATATTGAAGAACATTAAGATTATAATGCATATGTAATATGGTGTATATATTTAGCAAAATGCTCCTCTCTAGAGTTATTTTTTCTAGCTGACTAACGAGTTGATGTGGGTTTTCTGAGGTAAATATGACGATGAAATTGATTACAATATTAACTGACGTCTTTCCACGGTTGAAACGCTGATTGAGTGAATCAATGTGACATGATACAGATTTTGATAAGTTGTACTCTATCTTTAACACACTTTCAGAAGCTCATTCATGTTTATTTGGCGCTGTAACTGGTATTATTTACCCGGAAGAGAGATCAGCGCTGCTGCTTCTCTTGAGCTGCGCCAGAGCGATCTCACGCCACAGCGCCAAATTCATGTTTTTGAATTTCTAAAGAAAATGGACGTAATTTGAAAATTAAGACTTTGTTTCATATCAATAGTAACAAAGGACAAAGATTATTGTGATTTTTTGGATGCGCGCAGCCGCGATACAATGTCCCATTCATTCAAATGAAACAGGATGACTAATCGATTCTTGAGACTTAAGAATCGATATCGGTTCGTAAAAATGAGAATCGATTAATATCGAGAAATCGATGTTTATTACCCAGCCCTAATATATATATATATATATATATGATCTTCTTTACCTCGTAGAAATCCCACACTGTGTACGGTAACGCTCTTCCTGAAGGGTTGTGTGTCTCTCTTTTGCCATTTGTGTAGCTCGTCACATCCAGGTTTACTCCATACTGCACATCATCCTGCGCAAAACACTGAACATTATATCTGACGGCGGCTTTAGATATACCGATTCCCTCCGAATCAAAGAGCAAAAGTTGCTTACGTTTCTTAAGATCTGGTCAAACTCAGCGGTAGAAAACAGTCCTTTGTAATAATCTGGATTCTGCCGTTGGATCAGCATTGGTTTCTTCTCCCAATTATCTCTATAATGTAGACAAAACAAGACATCTCTGATCCAAAGCAACTTCTAGTAACCTCAACATTACATTATCAATATTTCTGTTACAATAATCCAAATTAATGAATCAGTATTGGGATTAAAGTTATAGTTTGGATATAAACACTGATGTCTTGCCATGGTCCATAATGTTTGAATAATACAACAACAGCAGGAGCGTCCTGCTAGGTATAACCATAGATATGTATATAAAGGCTAGATGTGTTACGGCGGAGTTTCCATCGTCATCACCGGCGGCCATCTTGTCACAGACAAGCTGATGAGTGGTCAGCACGAACACAAATACTCTTATCTCGTTGAAATCTTGACAGATTTACAAACGGTTTGGTTTCTTACAAACGTTATTAACATGGCTATAATTATCTAGATGATTATTTATTTCTACACTTTTTATTCATAAGTATGCCGTGTCATAACTATATCTATGACATTTATAACAAACCAAACCGTTTGAAAATCGGTAGAAAATTGAGCAAGTTATGGTCATTTAAATAGTACATGTACCATTAACACAATGTTACGAGTAAGCGAGCTGCCTGTGACAAGATGGCCGCCAGGTACAGACGTCGACCTCCGTTATTCCAGCAGCGTGGACGACATATCTAGCCTTTATATAGATATCTATGGGTATAAAAGCATAACCCAGTTGTCAACGTCTGTCGCCATGGTTACTATTGCAGTACGAGGTCAAACCTGGCGGAAACCGGGGGTAACGCGGATATGACGTCATTGACTGGCGACTCCTCACACGCCCCGTTTCCTTCGTTAAAAATGGCAATTTTCTCGCGATTTACAAATAGTTAGAAACATTTGGGATATTGTAAGTAATTAAACTAAATATATATCATTGGCCTAGTGTTTTTTGGATAAAAATCCTGCATATTGTACCTTTAATAGACTGCAGCAATTAACATTTTGTCAGAACCTCAACTAATACATTATCTTGCCTAGCTGTCAATTCAGAATCACAGGAGAATCGTTATCTCTGTTTTAAACCAAAAAGATTTAATAATTCATGATTTTAATTAATCAAAATGGTATTTGTTGTAATAAGCTTTTTTATTTATTAAGTCTGGGCAGGATGATTTTTATTATTGGCATATGGTCCAGGGAATGAGTTTTTTCATTACAGTATCGAGTTTAGAATTTTGTGCTTTTACGTCTTTATACGATACAGATTGTTTCACAGTAATAAACAAGAAAACAAGAGTATTGACGTGATGTTGCAGAGTTCAACAATTATGAAACAACGTCAATTTCAGCTTTACAGAAGACAATAGTGTCATTAATCAGCTAAAATCAGTTCAGTTCAACAACAGTTTTAATTTTGCAAACTAATTCAGTTGAGCTATAAATGTGTGTGTGTGTGTGGTCTCAAACCTGAAGAAGCTTTTGTCTTGGACTGGGTGAATTAGCCACTGGAACAGTGTGTTGGCTCGACCTCTGCTGTTGTTGACCTTCGCCAGATCCGTCAGGAGTGCGTCAAGTGCCGGACCTTCAGCGTCATCTGCCTCACAGTCCTGGAAAAACAGAACATCGTGAGCTTCAAATCTCCACTGATGCTCCTGTATGTGTGGTTGCACAGTTAGACACTCACGTCTTTAGATTTGTCAGTGCTGCTGGGCCTCATGCGGGACTTCAGAGGTTTCATTCTTTTCTTTTTATTTGATTTCTTGTTTAATTGGATGCCATTCTCCTTCTTTTTGATTTTCTTTGCTGCGGGTGCCTTAGCCTGCAAAAACAGAAGTAATGCTATTCAATTTGACAGTACAATTTGACAAAAAACAAAAGAAAAACAAAACAAAACATGGTTGTAATAACATGCTGGCGCTGGCACTACCACGGTATTTTTCTAATTCAAGTGATTTCAATCTTATATTTGGACCCCTAAATGTGATTATTCTGGTGCAAGGGCCCCCAATCCTAAAATTTATACAAAATGTATACAGACCACATTTATAGGGTGAATATTATAAATATTCAGTTTTTTTAAATGCAAATTAATATTATAAATATGCATAAAACATTATATAGAAAATGTTTAGTTTCTATGCTTCTACATTATTACTGTTTTTCGAATCAATATTATAGTTTACCGTTAAATTTATTATTTAATAACTTAATGCATTTTAAATCAATGTACTTATTTAAAACTGTTTTATTTATTTATTTTATTTTTACAGTTTTACTTTTACACTCCCTTGCAAACCCTTTTTTAGTCATACTATTCTATATAATCATATTTATTTACACTCAAATACGTTTTTGTTAGCAAAGGAACAGAGAGGTTTTGGACAATGTTTCTGCAATATATTCTACATTCATTGTGTTTTCATTATATTAGAAATCAATATTGATGTGCCTGGCCCTGGTTTAACAACTTACACTAGCATGAGGTTTATGCTCCCCCGTAAGAAGCTTTCAACCACGAAAAAAAAAAAAATACTTCTCAAATTCAGCCTTTTTTTACCTGCACTTCAGATGTTGCTCCTCTTGATAATGTTTGATAAATAGATAATGCGGACATGTGTTTTCTTTCCATGGCTCAGTTCTGAATAGAAGCAGAAACACATGAGAGCTTTTCTTCTGCAGGAGACAATACAAACAAACAGTGCTCACACTGCCACCTACAGGTCTGGGGCTGCAACGACGTGTTTACTCTATATCCGCCCATATATATTATACATAAAATACATACTATATACACGATTATCAGTGAATTAATTATCCTAAATTCATTTTATGATGACGTATTACCAAAAACCCACCGGAAATAATTCTAAATCAAGCTCTCTCCGCGCTAAACGCTAGATGGCAGCACGCGAATGCAATGAACAGTTACACTTCGCGAGCTCCCAGGCAGCTTTCACGCATGCGCATTAACGACGCGGCTGCTGTACGCGTTTTGCTGCACCGAGAGACGGAGGGTTTTCAGGAGACGTTTACCGGGCCGTTTCTGTCCGTTACCGACACCATGTACACGCTGAAGACTAGATGCCTATGAGGACTGACGTACTGTCTGGTGGATTTATTCTGAGGTAAAGTGAAATACGGTTTGTCGTTCGTTAGCGGGTCGGTTAGCAGCGGCTAACATCAAACAAACAGATGGGTGAAATATTCCTGTGTTTTCTTCACAAATGACACTCAAATGGGAAATATTTTAGCTATGGTAAGGCTCTAATAATAATGAATAATGTTGTTTTTTGGTGGGACCTTGTCCTTTTTAGATTTCTATGTGTCTAAAGTACTGCAGGCAATCAGTGTAACGTTAAGTTGGTCGTTTAAATTACGCGTTGAACAAATCCGACAGACTGGATCTGATCAATAATATCAGACACACACTGATCTGATTTATTAATAACATCTAATCTGAACAGCAATATCAGGCACACTCTAATATTGTCATTTTATAGCATCTGATCTGAATAATATCAGACACTCTGATCTGATTTATTAATAAATAAATTGAATAAATTCGAATATGAGACACTCTAATTTATAAAATCTAAACTAATTATCAATATCAGACACACTCTAATCATCATGTCATTATAATATTTATTGTGACTTATAATATCAGACAGTGATCTGATCTATTTGCTATAACATATAATAACATGATGTTATGAAACCAAGACACACACTGAGGATGTAATGCCAGTCATAATATGATGTGAGATCATCCAGAATGTCATTCAGAATCTGATTGTTATAATATCACATACACACTTCTGTGATCTGATTTCACTTGACAAACTCAGAATAATGAATCTGATTTGTTCTCAGAGTTTGACTCAAGATATCAGATCCTCGCAACAAGCCTGAACATAGATTCTGAATGTCTGTATGAGATATTTTTAGTCTGACACTTAAGATCAGATCATATTTGATATCGTTGAACAGATCATTCAGACTCTCATATTCTCAATATAAGATGTAACAGTGAATGTTTGATTATTTTGAACAAGTATGATAATATTATTGATTAGGTCTGCATCTGGTATTCCATGTCTGGTATCCCAGTTGACAGATGAACAGATGTGTGTGTCAATAGGCGTTGAGGTGGTCATTGATTGTTTTTTAGGGTGCTGACATCATGTTCTCTGTGTTTGTGTGTAAATGAGCACGTTTTCAGAAGGAAAATAAAGATATTTTCCCCTGCTGACCATCTGTGCAATGTAGTGCCAGTTCAGGCGTGACTAAGAGAAACACTAAATCACCAAACCGTTTTATTAGTCTAACAGCTCTTATTATAGGTGTTGTGTGCTGAAGATGTGTGGAGTCTCTATTTAGGCATTTTATTTATCTATAGAGCCACACATATATTGATTATGTGTCGCACTCAACGTGTATGTAGGATTCTGGTCTAAACTTTATAGGAATAGGCCTGTCTTTTCTGCTGTCATTGTTGGGACTGTAGTCTGCTTTGTGATTTTGAGCATCATGCAGTAATTCCCATCAGGCGAAAGGACCAATCACGCGAGCGCCTCTCCCGCTATCCGTCACTGTCCAGCGGTGTGGGAATGTCGAGGTCTGGCAGCTGTTACTAGGGTCTTAAGACTTTACTAGTGTTAAATCTGTGATCCGGCATAAGGCTGGGAAAGGGCCTGCTGGGTTTGTGCTGCTCTGGGTGGATTTGATCCTTTGTGGATCAGGTGCTTAAGAATATGGCAAATGCCATGTGTGTGTTTTTTTAGCTTGGTTTGTTTTACGACAATAAAGTCGGGTTGTTAAAGGGTTAGTTCACCCAAAAATGAAAATTATGCCATTAATGACTAGAGCCCGACCGATAAAGGATTTTGAAGGCCGATACCGATACAAATATTTTTGTGTTTTCAAATCCGATATATCGGCCGATATTTTATTTATTTATTTTAAACTGGATAGTCACAAATTTTGTCATGCTTATTTGAGTTAAGAGAACTGATGGGGATGTTCTTTTAATTGTTATTCAAGCAATGTATGTCTCGTGACCAACTCAACGAGTGTTGCCAACAGGGACGGTGTAGAGTGCCCTCTGGTGGACAAACTATACAACTCCAACACTCATGACATGGTTCAAGCATGTTTCGTCCGTTTTTATTTTATTTTTGAAATATTCATTTATCTGCCATTATAACTGCCGATACCGATAGTTTAGAAAATGCCTAATATCGGCCGATAATATCGGTCTGCCGATATATCGGTAGGGTTGGGTATCGAGAATCGAGTAGCGATTGGAACCGAGACTAACTTTTCGTTTTTCCCGGAATCGTTCAAAAGTTAAAATTTCGATTCCTAGTTTCGATATTCACAGTCCGCCGAGCGGAAGAAGAAACCGCTGAACAACACCAACGAAGAAGCGTCTACCGGAAGTGTTGGCACAACCACGCGAGTCGAACAAGAGTACCTTACGTCGGCGGTCCAAAGTGTGGCTTTACTTTTCTAAAAATAACGAAATCTCGGCAAAATGCTAAATTTGTGACAAAAGGAGTATTTTTACAGAAGGAGTATTTCCTTCAGAAAGGATTATTTCCTTCAGAAAGGCCGTTGGTTAGCAAGGTTAGCTAAACTTTTTTGACCCTGCCTCTTAAAAGAATCGGAATCGAGAATCGTTAGGAACCGGAATCGAAACAAGGAATCGCAATCGGAATCAGAATCGTTTAAATTCAAACGATACCCAACCCTATATATCGGTCTGGCTCTATTAATGACTCACCCTCATGTCGTCCCAAGCCTGTCAGACCTCGGTTATAAAAGCCTAAATTCAATCTGTTCATCACATAAAGCAATCAAGTCTCTTCAGAAAATTGACTAAACCGGTCAATTCATATCATTAGTTTTACAATCTCTTGCGTAGCTGTCAATGCATGAAATCTCTCAGATATCATCAAAAAGATCTTAATTTGCATGAACGAAAGTCTTCTCATGGAATGACTAGAGGGTGAGTACATATGACAGAAATTTCATTTTCTCCCTCTCCTCATCATAAAAACTGCTAATAGATGGGCATTTATTAGAATCTCATGACTAGATTCACAGATCTATTCCGAGTCCTACACCAAAGAGAAGTTGACAGAGCTGTTTTTGTGCTGGAAAATTGGATCTAATTCTGTCTGAGAAACTTGCTCTAATTGTAAACAAAGCGGACACTTGTCTGTCCGATTTCTTATTCCTGTCTAATATGACTTCCATCAGTCTGATCTGCTCTGTTTTGTCCTAAATCTGATTCTGAGTCTTTATTTTGGTGCTTATAGGCTAGTTCACACAAAAGCAGAAGCTAATATATCATGCCACATTTCCTCAGCACAGAGATATTTCCACAGAGTGAAGCTGAGAGTTTGTTAGCCATATTCTTTCTGACATCTCCGAGTACTTCAGCTCCAGGTTGTTTGAAATGCTTTCATTAGGAGTTATTTTTTGCCATATGCCAGAAAGGTAGGGCAAGATTTTCCGTCTGTTTTTCTTGACTCTTGTTGTTATCAGTTGCAGGTTCTGGCCTAATTAAGATGACCGTACTTTCACCTTAATTTACTCAGAAAGTGGACCTGATGTATTTAAGGTTTCAGAATCATTTTTTTTATACTGTTTATACAATCATTCATTTATACTGTTTGACATTAGTGTTGTAGGGTTGTTGCCAGAGGATTGCTATTCGTTTAAAAAGTGAGCGTGTTTGTTTAGTGATTTTTGCTATTTAGTTTTTGGCCCAGTAAATTAAAAGAGCCATCCCTAAATAAATAATATTCTAACATGAGTTCTTCAAGGTAAATCTATGGGTTTTTTTCATCCAGTTTATTATCCACCAGGCAAAAAAAAAAAAAAAAAAAAAAATCCTAATTTAATGTCTGTTCCCCTTCTAATAGGATTAGCACAGCTTTGTTCAACAAACTGCCTGATGGATCGTTTTTAGAGACTGTAATGATGCATTTCCACAGTAATTAACAGTATTTTTTAAAAAACTTTTAAAAACAACAGACCTTGTTATCAGTAACACCAGTGTTTTAACAAGTTTATATACTGGGAAACTGAAAGTTCTCACATTGACATCCCTAACATAGAAACCTCCCATGGTTGCCCTCACAATTTCACAAACAACAGAGACACATCGCGGGTCTGATTCCAGCGGCGTGTCTTTGTGGAATTGGTTTTTACTAGGGCTGGGTATTGAGACAAATTTCACAATTCGATTCGATTTCGATTCACAAGCTTGCAATTCGATTCGATTTCGATTACGATTCGATTCAATATCGATTATTTTGGATATCAGTTACAATAAATGGCAATTTTTCTCAAGGGAATCAAATCTCTTAAATGCTGTAAACTATGGTCTATATATATAGTCTAGTTGTAGCCTACTAGGCTTCATTAACCTAATATGAAGGTAATAATTAACTGTTTTGTAGCTATACAAACACTTAAATTACACTTTTATTTATTTTTATAATAAGAAGATTATATGAAGTATAAACATTTAAATGGTGGCAGTCATAAAAACTTGCCAGATTTATTCAAATATGCATTAAATATTGAAGAACACTAACGAGTGTGGACTAACGAGTTTATGTGGGTTTTCTGAGGTAAATATGACGATACATGACATTGATTACAAGCTGTTTAACTGACGTCTTTCCACGGTTGAAACGCAGATTGAGCGAATCAATGTGACATGATACGGATTTAGATAAGTTGTACTCGATCTTTTAAAGGTGCCATCTGTAAAAATTGAGGTTAAAATATCCCAAAAATGAGCTACACGCATCAAAAGATTGAGAAGAAATAAGGTTGATGATGTCATTAAAAAACTGACAAGTAATAGTGCTGCCGAGATATTAACCTGAATTAGCATGCTAAATTACTAGCCCCGGCCCGGCAGGTGTCGTAATACCAGTTTCGACCATGGGAGGCGGTATGCGGGCGGGCAACGTTACCACCAGCCAAACTACAGTACACGAGTGAGTCGCGCTCGCGCCAGCTTGTGTTTACTTGAACCTGACGTCAGTCGTGTGGAAAATACAGCCCACTACTACATTTCAGTTCAGGGAAGAGTTAAAAAACAATAATTGGTCGATATTATGCATGAGGAATACATTTTGGTAAGTTGTAGCATACTGTATCTTTCAACAGTGTTCGTGTTCTTTTACCATTAGCTAGTAGAGATGATCGGTTCACGTGTGCTAGGGATCTGTCGTGTAAAGCGCCAATACTGTATTTATTGTTTGAATTGCATAATAAAATGAACAGAATCTGAGAGCTGAGATCGGTCTCCGTGTCCTTTTCTGTGCATGACAAAATTGATGTGTGGCGTGAGAGTGTGTGAAAAGTGTTGTGAGAGTTGGCAGCTCTGACGCTAGCTTGGTCCACATCAGGGAATGCTGTCTGTCAAATTAATTCAAACTAATGATAAAAATGTAATATGAACAAATCGAATATCATAAAACTAGAAATAATAGCCTGGGCTTTAATTTTCCCATATCGTCGAAATGCACCGACTTGTCTATGAGACGGCCCTTATAATTTAGTATTGAGATGTTGTTCATTAAGTCTCTAATCTCTGAAAATCTCCAAATGCTGCACGTGAAACTGCGGTCTTCCAAACTTTTACTATCGTGTCAATTGATTTGATTAATATGCACGAGGGAGACAGAGCAACACAGCACTCGCCCATATTGTTTGAAGACATGAGAGAGCGCGTGGCCGTGGAGGTATTTCTGGAGGTATACTGCCCCCATCTGGTATGGAACATGTTGTATGATTTGATTTTAAATCCCAGAGGGCACCTTTAACACACTTTCAGATGCTCATTCATGTTTATTTCGCGCTGTAGCTGGTATTATTTACCCGGAAGAGAGATCAGCGCTGCTGCTTCTCTGGAGCTGCGCCAGAGCGATCTCTCGCCACAGCGCCAAAACGGCAAAACGCTATTTATGTTTTTGAATTTCTAAAGAAAATGGACGTAATTTGAAAATTGAGACTTTGTTTCATATCAATAGTAACAAAGCAGGACAAAGTTTAGTGCGATTTGTTGGATGTGCGCTGCCACGATACAAAATGTCTCATTCATTCAAATGTAACAGGATGACTAATCGATTCTTGAGATTTAAGAATCGATATTGGTTTGTAAAAATGAGAATCAATTAATATCGAGAAATCGATATTTATTACCCAGCCCTAGTTTTTAAAGGTGTCAGATGGTCTTGAATCATTAAACCTTTTTTTTTTCCTTTTCACTTTTTCTTCTATACATCAACTCTCTTGGAAATGGAAAAGAGAAACACCACAGAGCGCGCAGTCACGTTAAATTAAAGTGCTAATTATAGAAAGCACAGCTCCGTATCTGCGGCTGCAGTCCGGCTCCTGGCTAATGGATGTGTAAATGAAAAGCGTACATCTCACTAGCAGCCCGGCTCGGCCATAATGGAATCATTCAGGGTGGGTATCGGTACCGCAACATCAGGTGATCATCACTGTTTTTCTGCCTCATAAATGTCAGAGGGATAAGAGCTGGAAAAGGCTGTCAGGCCACACACACACATTGTGCTTACACCCCTGGGTGATATCAGGCTTCCTTTCTGTCTCTCGAAGAGTATGTCAGAAGAATGAAAGTACATTGAATTCTCACAGTTTAGAGACAGCTTAAAGTCCCCGTGAACCGGAAGTTGCAAACGATTTTTCTCCAGTGCTGTGACGTATTTCCAAGTGAAACGGAATATTGAACAGAGGGCAGGGTTTTACTCTAGCGCTCCTCCTCTCCATCTCTCGCTCATAGCAAACTAACGGTTTGCGGGGAGTGGTTAAGCGTTTCCCCACCCAAACTGTGAAACCTACGTCATCAGAAAAAGAAACCGTTCCAGACCGGAAGTAACTTTTCAGATTTTGATTAAAGATAACTAAGGTAAAACATTTTTTTAATATATATTCACTTGCACGGATTAATTGTTCACCTCAAGACTAGTAATATGCGCTAACAAAGTAAATAGGTTCAATTTTGATTTCACGGGGACTTTAATGTCTGGTTTATTTTGGGTGAATGTAGTGACATTTGATAAGTAAATAACCACTGTTATTTTTATTTTTTGTCTGCTTAATTTTTTTTTGTGCTGGATTCCGTGTTAATGGTTAAATTAGATTTTAGTAGTCAGTTGAATTCATAAAACTTTAACAATTTTTTCGGATCTATGATTTTATACAGATTTATTATCATATCCCATAGTATCTTGATAAAAAAACTGAAAATTTTAGCAATGCCTTGGCAAGCACCCACAACCATGGATTATACGGATGAGTTTTACAAATGGCGTTCACATTCTATAACGTCTAGTTTTAATACATTTTTACATTTTTTACAGATTTTTACATTTGCATTTTTGATGATGGTCCATTTTTCTTGAAAAATACATTTTGCTGTGTGCCTCGCACCAGTTGCCTCAGCATTTTTCTTCCCAGATGTGAGATGTTATGCAAGACAACAAGATAACACTTGACAAGCTCCCGTAAACAGCATGAATATTATTGAGCATGTCCAGAATATTATCAGGCAAAACATGATTTCACACATTGTGGTGATGTTTTCTCCACATACCTGTACTCCATATCTTTATCAGTTTATTAAACTGAATATCTGACTGAGAAAAGGATTGGGATTCCTCTTGTGACTTCTCTTGAAGCTGCCTGTAGGCTATGTGAATTGGCTGTCAGCGTTCAGAGCTTCTCCGTCCTGAATAAAATGAGAGCACGGCTCCATTCTCCTCAGTGATTGAGCCCTGAAAGATGAGCTGGGACAGGTTTGAACACCTGGTTTGCTTTAGAGAGCCGAGGTCACGTTAGGCAATTGGACTAGTTGCAAACCAGTTAGCATAATATCAAAGACGAATGGTATGTCAGGTTATTTAGTAGGGCTGGGTATTGAGACAAATTTCACAATTCGATTCGATTTCGATTCACAAGATTGCAATTCGATTCAATTTCGATTACGATTCGATTCGATTCAATATTGATTATTTTGCATATCAGTTACAATAAATGGCAAATTTTCTCAAGGGAATCAAATCTCTTAACTAATGCTGTAAACTATGGGAGTCTAGTTGTAGCCTATAGACTTCATTAGCCTAATATAAAGGTAATAATGAACTATTTAGTAGCTATACAAACACTTAAATTACACTTTTATTTATTTTTATAATAAGAATATTATATGAAATATAAACATTTAAATGGTGGCTGTCATAAAAACTTGCCAGATTTATTCAAATATGCATTAAATATTGAAGAACATATAATATGGTGTATATATTTAGCAAAATGCTCCTCTCTAGAGTTATTTTTTCTAGCTGACTAACGAGTTGATGTGGGTTTCCTGAGGTAAATATGACGATGACATTGATTACAAGCTGTTTAACTGACGTCTTTCCACGGTTGAAACGCTGATTGAGCGAATCAATGTGACATGATACGGATTTTGGATCTTTAACACACTTTCAGAAGCTCATTCATGTTTATTTGGCGCTGTGACTGGTATTATTAAGCCGGAAGAGAGATCAGCGCTGCTGCTTCTCCAGAGCGATCTCACGCCACAGCGACAAAACACTATTTATGTTTTTGAATTTCTAATGAAAATGGGCGTAATTTGAAAATTGAGACTTTGTTTCATATCAATAGTAACAAAGGACAAAGATTATTGCGATTTTTTTTGGATGCGCGCAGCCGCGAGACAATGATCCATTCATTCAAATGAAACAGGATGACTAATCGATTCTTGAGATTTAAGAATCGATATCGGTTCGTAAAAATGAGAATCGATTAATATCGAGAAATCGATATTTATTACCCAGCCCTATTATTTAGGATTAATGTATTTTAAATCATATGTTGAAAATATCATGTGGATGGGATCCACCTTATTTTTCACATTTGTAAATTAAATATTTCTGGCTTCCTGTTATTTTTAGCTGTATAAAAAGCTTGCTATGCTGCTAGTGCTAACTGGTATTTCTTTAATGTAGTGTCTTAATTATAAACATGCTGATTTGTAGCGCAAAGGAGAGTTTTAACATTTGCTGCACTGTTATTCTTCTCTTTATGTCCCTATAGCGACCAATGAATCGTAAGTCTCGCACATTTACAGAAAATAGTTCACTTGCGCGTTGAAAAATAAGATGGTACTATGTCTGGTCTCAGGATGTGTCCGAAATCACACGCATTCGCTTATGTTGGTGTCCGAAACCAAAGTGGACATTATCGAATGCACTCATTCAATCCTATTCGTTGTTGCTGTCACCGCAACAACGAATGTCCAACTGATGTGCATTCAACGTTTAGAGAATACCCATAATACACTACTGTGAGGGTCGTGCCGAATGATTTCCCATGTCTGACCATAAGATGGCGCTCGCATCCAATGTGGTATACACAGCGTAATATCATACACAATTCCTTTGAATTGATTATTAAATTGTTTAATAAGGTGTAGACATGTTAGTTTCCGTTGCCTTCTGGGCTAATATATTACCCACAATTCCTTAAGCTACAGGGGAGATCTTTTTTCAATCTCCAGTAGAAAATGGCGATGACTGAGGTGAAGCTGGCATGAATTTAGCGTGAAATTAAAAGGCACCTGTAATGAAGTAGTATAAAGTGACCCCAGAATGTGTATGTGCAAGTTTCAGCTCAAAATAACCCAGATCATTTATTATGTGTATCTTTAAATGCAAATGAGCTGCTGCTCTCCAGAAGAGGGCTGTGCCTCGGATACTGCGGGAACAACAAAGCAGGAGAAACCGCACCAATTACGTACTATGTTTACAAGCGCTAGGCAGACCTTGCATTTTTTTCTTCTCCCATTCAGGGCCATTTACACATTAATGCATGTTTAAAGGATTTTAATCTTCCTTTAACTGTTTGTATAACGTGCGAGACACCGTAAAAACTGTGAGATGAGCGCAACAGTCACGTCCCTCTAGTACGTTTACATAGAAAAGTCTGAAAAACACATTCTGTGTTCATTGATAGAGCCAACTAAAGAACGTTTAGATTGTTTATCACGTAGTTTCCACCAGTCGTGGACTATTACATAGTCGTTATGTATAGAAAATCCCAATGACTCATTTTGAGAGACTGTTTATGATTTATGGGGAATATAAAAAGAAGGAGTGGGTGGAATTTTACCATTATGGGGTGGTTGTGTAACACATTTATGTTTAATCAATATAAATCTATGCATAATGAGGTCCCATTTTAAATTCGTCTTCTTAAAATCCAAGTTCTTGATCTACATTCCTGTCTAATTATGCATGTAATTCCAAAGTGCTATCAAGAATTTAATGATGTGGAAGTATGTCCCAATACTGTTGTACTGTCTTGCTATTAACTCACATTCCCTGCAAAGTACATACCTTTAGCGCAGAGCAGAAGTATGCGAAGCATGCAGCAGTCTTTCACTGTAGAAAACGCCTCACCTTGCTTCATGTAAGACCACAAAGAAATACAGGACAGAATGAAAAGTGTGTTTAAAAAATAATTGATATTTGTCTATGGAAGACGTTATCTTCTATCTAATGGGGTGTTTGCTACTTTGTGGTAGTTGTGGCCTCTTTTGAGAATGAACCTATTTTTAGGACCATTAAGCCTTTTAACAACATAAGTACATTTTATTAGCACAATGTAACCAGATGATTAACTTTAAGGCTAATTTTTGACTTTTAGTTGTAATATTTGTCATTTAATATAAAAAGATATCCTTAACATTTATAAGTTTTAGATATATTTGCAAAAGTGTAATGACTGTAGCGTCATTCTTAGACTAAAAAAAAAAATCATTGTTAGAAGCCAGACTCGCTCTGATGACTCAATTTCATAATAGGAATGTTATTTCGTCAGGCTGAAATACAGGTGGCCTTTTGGGATTGTGTGTTGCCCGATTGGCCGTGTGCATCAAATCAGGGTGAAACGGATCGAAATTAGAGTTGAATTTCTTGCTAACACTGACAGGGCAAACACGATGCAAATGTGCCTAAAGCTCACCGTAGGAGGTCTCACAGTGGGACCTGTTAGTGCATGCCAGACAAAGAAAACTATCCATGCATGGTCATCTGGCAAGATTTCTGAGGCGTCCAGTCTGAGCAAGAAATAGATTTAAAGTGGAACCAATCGAGAGAGAATATCTCAAAGGGAATTATACTGTGTGCGCTCTCTATGTACTATTTAAAGCCCAATGTGTGGCTTGTGAGCCAAAACCTTTGTCTATCCCTGTCTAGGATATTTCACTAATGTTGAATTCAGTGCAGAATGTTCTGATAGATCAAGCATAAGTTAATTAAACGCAGCTGCTTTATTTTCCACTGAAATATTTTAGGCGTTTTTCGTAGAAGAGCAGATAAGATGTGTGAACCGGGTGTTTCTAGGTCAGAGGACTTCAATACTGAGTTTATTTTTCCCTCCCTGCCAATATAATGTTAGCAGCGCAGCTTTCCTTTTTATTGATGACATTTATTGACCATAAAACTGAAGTTTTTCACCAATAATAAAAGAACAATTAGAACTTACTACTTTCAACTTTTTAGATCGAAGGAGGGAAAAGGAAGGGAATGCGTTAAAATGTCACCATGGAGGTTCACAGTATTCTTTTACTTAAAGGGATAGTTCACTTTGAAATTAATTATTGGTATGTTTTAGCTTATCCTCAAGGGCATCCAAGGTGTAGGTGTCTTTGTTTCCACAGTATTTTAAATTTTGTTATTTTTAGGTCAAACCGTTCTTGTCTGTCATTCATATAATGGAGGTCTATGGTCATCACCTCAAAGAGCATGCACAAAGAAGTCCAAATTAAACATGATTTAATGACTCGTATAAGTAAGTACACATTGATGGCCTAAGACAAGAAACGAGCGGTTTGTGTGAGAAAACGAACAGTATTTATATCGTTTTTACCTCTTTTAACCACAGCCACATTTGAGTGATCTGAAGGCGCGGGTGCTTGTGGGAAGAGGAAAAAACGATATAAATACTGTTCTAAACCGCTCGTCTCGTATCTCAGGCCATCAATGTGTACTTACATTTACGAGTCATTTAATCATGTTTAATTTGGACTTCTCTGGGCATGCTCTTTGAGGTGGTGACCATAGACCTCCATTATATGACTGACAGACAAGAACGGTTTGACCTAAAAATACTGCGGAAACAAAGACACCTACATCTTGGATGCCCTTGAGGTAAGCTAAAACATGCCAAAAATTAATTTCAAAGCGAACTATCCCTTTAATGTATTGTAACTTTTAGCATTGTCTTAACTTCATATTGACATCATGCAGAAGAATGCATATATTATACAATGAGAGAGGCTGTATTATCTCAGTGGTCTATGTTGTTTCAGCAGTGCATTAGGAAATGAGTGACTCATTGATGGAGTTTTCGAAGATCATCTGGGAGAAAAAGTACTGCCAAATCTTTCCTGCCCGGAGAAAATGTCCCAAAGTGCAGCTCAACATCTGTCTGATTTTTAAACTGCTTTATGTAAAACATCGATCCAGCTAAAAGCTTGCCCTAGTTAAATTGTGCGCCGAAGCATTGCTGAGCTGAGTTATTTTATACAGTCTGGAATTTAGCCTTGGTTTGAAATCTGAGGCGATACATTAAAGTAAGAGTGTTATGCAATATGTTACTTAGGCTTCTTTACATTGCAGATTTAAGGCTGCTCTGTGCCTGCTCAAAATTCTGCGTACAGACATAATGCTACATAGAAGTTAGACTAAAATATGCCTGATCTGACAGACCTTAGCCCCTAGTGTCAAACTATACAGTTGAAATTGCTGTGTAAGTGCATTTATACCACCTCTGACTCTCAGCTGCGGTGTAAAAGACCATAGCACCTAAATGTAAGTGCAGTCAGTGTAAGGAGAGCAACAACTCTGACCATTTGATAAAGATTCATTGAGACGTTGGGAAACATTAACTTTGCATTTTTAAAGCCATTTCAGGTTCATGCAAAATGCACACTACATTTTATAACAGTGTAAAACTCACCATCGAAGTGCTTGGGCGCTACCATCCATTTGCTAAGGTGTTTAGAGTTATTTTTGGTTTGTAGTTTAATATTTAATAGTGTAAGGGTTTTTTTCAAATCACTAACCTTAACATTAGAAATAATAATATTGATTTTTGCCTCATTGAACGGTGTTTTTGCTGATGCAACATTCATTTCAGCTGGAAAGGTAGTGGAAAAAGAGGAAGAGAGAAGGAAAGGAAAGTTCTCCTGTGGTATGCTGCCTGGTGAGGAGGACTGATATTTTATTAAAGTACAGAACGTTTCCTTTTTTTGTGTGTTTACACTGGTGCTTATTGGACTCTTGCCTTCAAAGCAAATTTCGCTCAGAGAAAATTGGTTATTCTGTTGTCGGGAAATGTCAGAGCTGCATAAAATATGCTCGCGCTGATAATAAGGGATCCATAATTTCCATCTTTCATCCGTATCTGCTGCTACTCAGCCGTGGAAAAATCCTTCCATTTACAAAACTGGTCAAATATTGGCTTGTGGTAAATTTGCACAACCCAGAGGCCGTGTGGAGAGTTTTTATTCCAGAGAAACTTTCTGGACCTGATCACAGGTCAGTGTGAAGAAGTTCTTCAGAACACCTCCAGTTTCATGATAATGGCCGGGCGATTCACAGACACCGAACTCTTGCGTTCCCACATGGGGAAAGCTATTCTGCTTTAAAAGGCACATATTCTACATTGGAAAACTGGAATTTCTAACTTCGAAAATATCAATACCATTTTAGATACCACAAGGAAATTATTTTAAATATTATCCCATATTGAAAATCCAGTAGTGTAATTTTATTGCAAATAGCTTGCACACAGTACAAGGAAGCTTGATTTCAAACTTTGAATTGAATTCACAAAAAAGTCAAGTATATGTATACAGTAATAAAATGAGAACAAAAACAAATTACAAGTAGTACAAATAAATACAATAGTGTTCAGATACAAATGAAATAAACCGTGCTCTAAGTTTTTTAGGCATGTCTAACAGTAGTACAGAAATTGGATAAAGTAATCAAAATAAAATAACTGAAGGTTTTCATTGTAAAAAAATAAATAATCTTCAATTAAAGTTACATACATAGCAGCAGGTTTATTATGCTGTTGTCACTTTATGCTATTTTTTATACCGGTTGCCAATATTCTTTTCTTTTTTTTTTTTAAATAAAATATATTTGTTGTATCTCCAGCAGACTGAATCTGAACTCTCAAGAAAGGTGAAATGGCCTAAATTGGTAATATGAACATTAACCCCGTCTTACATATTGCATAACATAAACACAGAGCCTTTATGTTCTAGAGTTTTTTTTAGTACATCAATATGACAATCATATGCTATTAGTCTGCTCAACAACCACAAATAACAACACATACAGCAGTGGAAGGGTGTGAAATAATAGAGCTTTACAAGGAAAGGTCACAATGAATGATTGTCCACTTCAGGTTTTATCAGCCCCAATTTGTCCCTTAGTGTCTGTCTCTCATCACTTTAACGTTTCTCTGGAGATGTAGAGTAATTAATCTGAGGAGGAGAGCAGGGTGCTCTTTCTTCTCACAAGGTCTGATAATCTTTAAGTAACAATAGAGAGATCAGATTTGTGCTTAATCACAATTTGTAAAGTACTACAAACGTAAAGGTCATGGAAAAAAAAAACTATGTTGGTGATGGAAAAATAGGTTGTTTTTTTTTGTATGCATGTATAGAAAATGCCAGCCAATGGCCAACATTATACATATTATGAACCATACTGTTTTCAATGTACTTAGTGCTTTGAAGGGCACTAATGTGTAATTTTTGTATGCATGGTAAACAAATTCCAATGCATCCCATTCTTGTTGGTTCTCTGCTTCTCTGATACAACATTAGCTCCTCAATGCCACTTTAGTTAGTAATGTGGAGACACTCATGTCATGTATTGTCCTAGTATAGGCTTATCTTAATGACACTATAGATTTTTGTTTTGATTTCTGAGTTTGGATGATCAGTATATGAGCCAGACAGTGGTTTGACAGTAGCAGGATCAGTGGCCATGTGAAAATCTGTTCCATTAAGGGGAAAATCATCCCGCATGTCCTCTCATCCAGAGATAATGAAGCTCTCTGAAATCTTGCATGGCTTTTTACTGATAGCTACATGTGCAAATCTAGCAGAGACAGTCACTTGAGGCGATTCACATGTTTTTTTTTTTCCTGTACGCATGCCTTATGGCGTGTTCGCTCTGTGAGTTTGCTTTAGAACAGCTGCTAATGCTTGAAGCTAGCTGTCAGCATACCAGATAATGTGTTCAGTGAATAGGACAAGCCTGTGAGGTCATTCTGAGCGCTGCCAGTTGGTTTAGAATCTAACAAATGGGTGCGAACTGTTTTTTGTGGCTCCCTGTGTAAAAACATCTCCTGCCAATTGCATAATGTAATCGCTAATTAGAGCTGTGATTTGGACAGAGAATCTCTTAGGCAAGAAACAAATATAGGCATAAATGCTTGACCAGCAAATTGCAAGCGTATTGTCCTAGAGTAGATATTTCACATGCATACTTGAATTATAGTGGCAGACTAGAGGTCAAGAGGTGATACAGTTAATATTTGTGGGTCCTGATAATGTTACCTGTAAAAACTAGCCGACATTATTTTAAATACATCTAGTGACCGAGTGCAAGCATATTCGTCTGAAATAATTCTGTTTTTTCAGCTTCAAAATCACAAATATTTTGATTCTGGTGACGTCACTATTGTCCTGTGTATTGGGTTATCAGCACTAAGTCCAAGCCTAAACCTTAATTTCGACACCCAATGTAATACCAAATTTAGCATTTTACAGTTGATTTTTTCATAACTTTTTACCATATGTCTTAGAGTATCGCAATAGTATTGTATCGTAAGTTCAGTATCGTGATATGTATCGAATCATGATATGAGTGTACCGTTACACTCCTAGTTCTGATGCATGTTCTGTTCTAGGTGCAAATAACTGATACTTGCTCTCTGTTTTTTTAGATTGAATGAAGTTGGATGGCATGTAGTATCTCCAAGTTCATGGGAGTTCATGGGACAATTTGGTCAATTTATGAGTCCCAACTATGGAAGAGTGACCGGAGTATGATGCCACAAAGAAAAATGAACATCAGCCATGCCTCCATTGCTGATCTCCATCAAGGGCACTCAGTTTTTACTGCTGTCTGGGACTCTCCTTCTTCTCTTGGATAGTTTCAGTGTTAACATACATCATACCGCACACAAGGCCTTGTTTATGGACGATATCATTCTGTCACGAGAAAGATGAAATTTCCTTTTATTAGAAGTCCCAATTAAAACTAGGACATACAAGTTACAAACTCTGGAAACTCAAAGTGTATAGTACAGATGAAGTTGCATTATGGCAGCTGAATCTGCATTCAGCAGCTGCATTCACGTATCTGGTTCGAAGGAGAGTGATATTTGAACAATGCAGCGAAGTGGAGGCATCATCGGGAACAACGGCCAGCCATGGGTACTGCGGCGAGTACGGCTCACGTGGCTCAGTTTCATGCTCTTTTTCATCCTGGTCTTCTTCCCTCTCATTGCACATTACTACCTCACCACAATAGATGAAGCAGGAGGACCAGATAAGCGTATTTTTGGGCCAAGACCTGGAGGAGAGCTGTGTGAAGCAAAGCATGTGCAAGACCTGTGTCGTATACGGGAATCTGTCAGCGAGGAACTACTTCAGCTTGAGTCAAAGCGGCAAGAGCTCAATGGCGAGATAGCCCGACTTAACCTACGCATCGAGGCTTGTAAACGTAGTATTGACGCACACAAACAAGACTTGCTACAACTCAAAAATGTCATCAGCCAGACAGAGCACTCTTACAAGGAACTTATGGCACAAAACCAGCCAAAACTGTCGTTGCCAGTTCGACTTTTACCAGACAAGGATGATCCTGGATACCCTCCACCCAAGTCGGCCCAAAGCTGTCGTTTGCACTCTTGTTTTGATTACGCTAGATGTCCACTTACATCTGGCTTCCCTGTCTATGTTTATGACACAGGATCATATCCTTGGGGTGAGAAGTTGGACCCTCTTGTCAAACAAGCCTTCGCATCATCTGTCAAAAGCAGTGTATATGTCACCAATAATCCAAACATTGCCTGTCTGTACATAGTGCTTGTTGGGGAAATACAAGAATCACCTTCCTCTCCCCCTGCTTCACCTTCTGACCTTGAAAAGCAGCTCAAGGCTTTGCCGTATTGGAGGTTGGATGGCCACAACCACTTGCTTGTTCATCTTTCTAGAAAGTCTCTGACTCAGAACTTCCTGTACAATGTGAGCACAGGACGAGCAGCAGTGGCACAGTCTACCTTTTTTGAACGTCAATATAGAGAAGGTTTCGACATGGTGGTGTCTCCTCTAGTCCACGCTCTCTCTGAGCCAAACTTCCTCGAGGTGCCTCCGCAAGTCCCTGTCAAGAGGAAGTACCTCTTCACCTTTCAGGGAGAAAAGGTTGAGTCTTTGAGGAGCAGCTTGCTTGAAGCCCCACCGCAGTCTTTTGAGGAGGAAATGGAAGGGGATCCACCAGCTGACTATGATGATCGCATTATTGGCACACTTAAAGCTGTGCAGGACAGTCACCTAGACCAGGTTCTTGTTGAGTTCACTTGCAAGAATCAGCCCAAGACAAGTTTACCAACAGAGTGGGCATTGTGTGGCGAGCGAGAGGATCGTTTAGAGGTACTGAGGGTTTCTACGTTTGCCCTGGTGATATCTCCAGGTGATGGCCAGTTGGTGGCATCTGCTGGCTGTAGCATGAGACTTTTTGAGGCTTTGGAAGTTGGGGCAATACCGGTGGTGCTTGGCGACCACTCAAAGTTGCCCTACCATCACCTCATACGCTGGAGTGAGGCAGTCATTATGGTACCCAAGCCTCGCATTACGGAGCTGCACTTTCTGTTGCGTAGCATCTCAGACAATGATCTTCTAGCCATGCGAAGGCAGGGTCGGTTTCTTTGGGAGACGTACTTCTCCACCTCAGAGAGCATATTCAGCACCATCCTGGCTGGTGTACGAACCAGCATTCAGATACCAGCAGCACCCATACGTGAGGAGCCTGCCCAGGAGATTCCTCACAAAGCTGGAAAGTTGGCTGGAACCGATGCTAACATGGCTGACAATGGGGACCTCGATCTAGGGCCTGTTGAAGTAGAGCCCCCTTATGCTTCGCCACGCTTCTTGCGTAACTTTACCTACACAACTGCTGATGTTTACCGCACCTGGAATCGTGCACCTGGTCCTTTCCATCTATTCCCACATACTCCCTTGGACCCTGTTCTTCCTTCAGAGGCCAAGTTTCTGGGGTCGGGGACTGGTTTTCGTCCTATCGGTGGTGGTTCTGGGGGATCTGGTAAAGAGTTTCAGGCCGCTCTAGGAGGTAACGTGCCACGGGAGCAGTTCACTGTGGTCATGCTTACTTATGAACGGGAGGAGGTTCTTATGAACTCACTGGAAAGACTTAATGGTCTTCCTTATCTCAACAAAGTGGTGGTTGTGTGGAATTCCCCCAAACCACCTTCTGATGATCTTCTCTGGCCAGACATTGGTCTACCTATTGTGGTAAGCATTCAGTAATTTAAAAAAAAAATCATATCACATTCTTATAGTCATTTCTTATTACTGGGCCAGTAAACAATCAGCTAGTAACCACCTGAAAAACCCTAGAAATGTATAGCACTCTTGCATCATGGTGGCAAGTTTTGCACAGGCAGGCAGTAGCACCTCATTGCAGTACACAAAATCCAGAGGGCGGACTTGGATCCAGATCCAGATGGGGTTAGGGATCAGTGGGTGGAGATGGGTAGGATTAGGGGTGGGGTTAGGGATCAGGGGGTGGAGATGGGTAGCATCTGGGGTGGGGTTAGGGATCAGGGGGTGGAGATGGGTAGGATTAGGGTGGGATTAGGAATCAGGGGATGGAGATGGGTAAGATCTGGGGTGGGGTTAGGGATCAGGGGGTGGAGATGGGTAGGATCTGGGGTGGGGTTAGGGATCAGGGGGTGGAGATGGGTAGCATCTGGGGTGGGGTTAGGGATCAGGGGGTGGAGATGGGTAGGATCTGGGGTGGGGTTAGGGATCAGGGGGTGGAGATGGGTAGGATTAGGGTGGGGTTAGGAATCAGGGGATGGAGATGGGTAGGATCTGGGGTGGGGTTAGGGATCAGGGGGTGGAGATGGGTAGGATTAGGGTGGGGTTAGGAATCGGCGGATGGAGATGGGTAGTATCTGGGGTGGGGTTAGGGATCAGGGGGCGGAGATGGGTAGAATTAGGGGTGGGGTTAGGGATCAGGGACTGGAGATGGGTAGGATTAGGGGTGGGGTTAGGGTCAGGGGGTGGTGATGGGTAGGATCTGGGGTGGGGTTCATGATCAGGGGGTGGAGATGGGTAGGATTAGGGTGGGGTTAGGAATCAGGGGATGGAGATGGGTAGCATCTGGGGTGGGGTTAGGGATCAGGGGGTGGAGATGGGTAGGATCTGGGGTGGGGTTAGGGATCAGGGGGTGGAGATGGGTAGCATCTGGGGTGGGGTTAGGGATCAGGGGGTGGAGATGGGTAGCATCTGGGGTGGGGTTAGGGATCAGGGGGTCTAGATGGGTAGGATCTGGGGTGGGGTTAGGGATCAGGGGGCGGAGATGGGTAGAATTAGGGGTGGGGTTAGGGATCAGGGACTGGAGATGGGTAGGATTAGGGGTGGGGTTAGGGATCAGGGGGTGGTGATGGGTAGGATCTGGGGTGGGGTTCATGATCAGGGGGTGGAGATGGGTAGGATTAGGGGTGGGGTTAGGGATCAGGGACTGGAGATGGGTAGGATTAGGGGTGGGGTTAGGGATCAGGGGATGGAGATGGGTAGGTTTAGGTATATGTAAGGTGGGAGGAGTTGGATCTGGATCCAACTCCTCCCCCTGGATTTCGTGTTCTGTAGTGAGGACCATCTCCGGGCAGGCACCACTCAGTGAGAGAATTTTTGTTAAGCCTGTTATTAGTTTGAACTCTCAAAGGCTTAAATGTGATATAACCTCACAAGCATTGCATTCTACTGTAGATTTGGTCTGCTCTCTCTGCTGTCTTTGAAGCATAGCTTTCATGTCTCTAGGGCAGCAAGCCAAATTAGTTCTGGTGATATTAAAGGAAACAGTGCTGTATTAAGCCCACAGTAAGGTTATACTTTGAAATGAAATCCCAAATAGAATGCCGAAGTTCCCCAAGTTTCTTATTCTCTTTGTGTCTTTGAGAAATAATTTGGAACTTTGAAATTGAGCATCTTTAATTATGGATACATGGTTGCAAACTAAGAGCCATTTTAAACACACAAAGTCATCAAAAATGCTTTCCAGAAGTATTAAGTTGTTTTGATTGGCATTTGTTGGTTTTATAAGGTTATATATCTGCCTGGCCCAGTAAAACCTCGTAATAATGCCATTCTCTACCTCAGCAGTCATTCACAATATGGCATGTTGACAGATAGGCTTTTCCTTTGCAGGTGGTACACACAGAGAAAAACAGCTTAAACAATCGCTTCCTTCCCTGGGATGCAGTCGAGACTGAGGCTATTTTGTCTATTGATGATGATGCCCATCTTCGACACGATGAAATTATGTTTGGGTTCAGGTGAGACTTTTGTGATGGCAAGATCACATACTAAGGCACTTTTTTGCCCAGTTTCTTGCATGAAACACTTTGAATCTACTTTCGCTGTTCACATTTTTTATCCACCTTTTGGCCATTTCAAAGCAAATACACATCAGTGTTAAAAAAATAATTACTGAATATAGTCAAAAGGCTGAAAATATTGAGAAATACTTTTTTTATTTTGTGCTAAATCGCCCTGCCGTAATGTGTAAAAGTTACTATTTTAATTGTTTTATTATAATTGTTGAGTGATAAAACATATTACACCCTGTAAAAGCAATGCTAAAAATTTTGCAGATATTTCCCCCCTTTTGGAAAGACATATTTCGAGGTATTTTGCTTTTATTTATATAAGATAGTTCCCATTATTCTGTTTTCCTCTTTTAAAGAAGTGATATGCTGTTGTATTTTGTGAAGTAAATTTTTGTCCTTTATATTATTAGAAAAGAATGTGAAACATGTAAAAAAAAAAAAGTCACTGTCAACATTTTTGTTGCTCTGAATAGATTGTTTTATGAAGCAAGGAAAGAAAAATATTTCTATTGGAGAGACATTGTAAGCTAATCTTTTTTTTCCACTTCAGTCTGTGCATTTTAAGAATGCCATTTTTAGTGTGATCCAAAGATTTAGAAAATGTGTTTTCAAATGCACAATAACATCTATATGCCCATTTTAAATGTATTTGTCAAAAAATGACACTGCTTCTGTGGTGTGTTCCTGTAGGGTGTCTGCATTCAGAGAGTTGCAGATTCCTTTGTTAGTTTGAGGAATTTAAAGTAGCTGATCTGATAAAGTCCAAGACAGTTAAAGAAAACGCTCTCCTTCTCTCCTGTGTATCTTCTTGTTTGTTTAGATATTGGTCAGAGGAGTAGATAATGGGAGATTTGATTTTGGTTGAGCTGGTTTATTACAAGCGTGCCGAGCAAGCCCTGAAAAGTGAAGCCAAAGCGTCTTTATCGCCCCCTGATGGCCGGTCCTACTATAGGTCATAAACCCCGCCTCCCCATGTTATTCAATGGCACGTGAGACCAACTAAACAATTAAATTACACTGCAAATATCGTTTTTCCAAAGATGGTTTCTGTCATTAACGGTAGTTTTTATCACGCTGATGTAATTATCAAGAGTTCGTTTTTAGTTAGTTATTTAATGCGGTGGTGATTGGTGTTCTGGTATTATGATCTGTTGGTCTGAGTTGCCTATGTTTTCAGTTACTCTATTAAAGGGCTTTGTTTGGCATCCATATATTGCTTAACAAATGCTATTCAGTGAATATTATAATAACCACTCTTGCATTCCCATCTCTTTCTCCTCTTCCAGGGTGTGGCGAGAGGCCAGAGACCGGATTGTGGGTTTCCCGGGAAGGTTTCACGCTTGGGATGTTAATCACCAATCTTGGCTCTACAATTCAAACTACTCCTGCGAGCTCTCCATGGTACTGACGGGTGCGGCCTTCTTCCATAAGGTGAAGCTTTGACCACTTTGACACTTCCAGAGCCTGATTATGCCAAAAATAGACATGGAGCTTATGTAGTTTTACCTAACCTTACACCAGGAGCTGGAAATAGTTTAGTTAGTTGAAAACCGAGGTACCAAGTATGTTGTTGTGCAACCAAATGCATGATGCAGCGCCCCATTTTCCAGATGGATAAGCACACAGCACGGCATGTTTCTTTTATGTGCATTTCTGTACAACATCATGGTACTTTCTTGTAGGGCTGCACAATTAATCGAATTTGTAATCGCGATTACAATTATGGATGCCACAATTATGTAATCGTTCAAAGGCACAATTATAAAAAGTCCACATTATTCTGTGTACTTAAAATTTTTTTTTTTTTTTACAGCTTATCTTAAGGGTTTTTTCCCCATTGTTTTAATTTTAGTTAGTGTAACATTATAATTATAATTAGCATTAAAAAAACACTAACTAACATTGTTTACTTATAATAATGTTTCCAAAATCTTATCAGTGGTACATCAAGTCGTAACAGGGTGAAAGGCACTTCTGCCGTCGCCTGACGGGGTCTGTATCACTTTTACTGGCACTATGTAACTTCGGGGTTTGGGTAGGAACCCGACCACAAAAAGAACTACAAAATTTGACTGCTTTACATCACAATAGTCATTATTTCGTTTTTCTTCATTTCTGATGTCGCAATACATCATCCTTTCATGAAATCATGTAAAATACTCTACTTTGTCTGTGGACATCGTTCATTCTAAAGCCGCTGCTGGATAAACAGCGAGCGTGCGTGCGACGGTAGGCTAAATTATTTATGACAGCTGCAATGGACAATTTCGTTTCCAACCAGTAGGGCGACCGAAGAGGAAAAGTTACTTGGTGTTACTTTAAACTATAGAAAAGAATTGAAATTTTTTCAGGTGTTTTTAGACGTTTTATTTTGATATAACAATTTGCACGCTGTCACTTCGAACAATGGCATAAATCTGTTCAAAACATCATTCAATGTAAATTGTGATCATCGTAATTAATAATCGCAATTATAATTTCGAGGCAATAATCGACAATTATGATTTTTGTCATAATCGTGCAGCCCTACTTTCTTGTGTTCATTTTTTATTAAAATCCATCATATCTTTCTCTCCTCAGTATTACGCATACCTCTATTCTTACGTCATGCCTCAAGCCATACGTGACATGGTGGACGAGTACATCAACTGCGAGGATATCGCCATGAACTTTCTCGTGTCGCATATCACTCGCAAACCCCCCATCAAGGTCAGTGGGCAGTATCTTGAAGCATGATTGAGCCTTTTGGGGCTTTTGCCTCTTGGGATTTCAATTTAGTGCTCAGTCACGCTGTTTTTGTGGATAACATGATGAAGTGAATAATTTTAATTACACAATACATTCTGTTAGCCACTTGGTTTCTGTTTCTGGGTAGCCTTCACAGATTGAAATCTCATTGGCCCAAACCCTTTCTCCACGTAACTGTGTTTTTTGAACATTGAATATGCCTTTATTGGCTCATATTTTGCCATTTTGCAGCACTTTCGGTTCCTGTTAGGACAAAAAAACCTGTTCGACACAAAACAGTATTACATTTCATCGGCTGATTCAAATTTGAATGGACATTGATAAATCTCTTTCGTATCAAAAACACGTTTGTCCAGATCATACCCTGGTCATATTTCATCCCCAAATCAAAAGAAAGAAATATAAAGTGTTGTGAACTTTTTTTTCCTTCTAAAGTGTAGGAAACTCATCCAAAAATCTTAGCCAAGTCTAACTAAGGCATATACATTGTAGTTGATATACCTTTCAAGGGGGACGGGTTACATAGATGTGGAGACACTCTGAAACAAAGCATGTAAATAAGGGATACAGGTTTTCAAACCTGCTCAGCAGGGCTTCCCTCACTGAGACAGGAACCCAAAGACAAATGGTCTCAATTTAACTTGCAATAGAAAGATCAGGACCAACAGGAACAAGCAGGTTTGTGACATTTACCTTAGTTACAAAATTCACAGTTTATACACTATAAATGTAATTAAACATTTTACTACAAAAGTAGAAAAGTACCCCATTGAAGTCCAAAACGGACCATCAAAAATGGCGTAGAATAGTGCACAAGGACTCGATTTGGGACGCCCCTCAGGTGTAGACGGGCCCTAAGAGCTCTGAAGATGCATGATAGGTTGTGTCTGAAATTGAAGTCATTATTCGTTTAATTCTTCCTCAGGTGACGTCACGTTGGACCTTCCGCTGTCCCGGGTGTCCGCAGGCTCTGTCACACGACGATTCGCACTTCCACGAGCGCCACAAGTGCATCAACTTCTTCGTAAAAGTCTACGGATACATGCCGCTGTTATATACTCAGTTCAGAGTGGACTCGGTACTCTTCAAGACGAGACTGCCGCACGACAAGACCAAATGTTTTAAATTCATTTAACGGGACGAGCACAGGAATCCGACGAAGCGCTGACACGGAAATCGAAGCTTTCTTGTAAATACGGGACAGTTTTACTTTGAACTCGTCTTCCTTGAAGCCAAGGGAGAACAAAAGCAGAACGAACGATTGCCGTCAGGCGTTCTTAACGGTCACCTGTGTGTGATTCATCAGCAACCACTACAGGCTTTATTTGCACCACTTTTCATGGGACGCTTTAATGGATGTCAAACTAATATTTGCGTCATGTTATACTGACAGAACAAACGAAGTTATGGACCGACGGAGGCCGTTTTTGATGGCGCATTATGAGAGGCGTCAGCTCTAAATGAGTAGTGTTTTTATTTTTACTTACTTTGCGTATACTCTATTGTTTGAAATGCACTGACATGTTTTTTTTACTCGTGTGTGTGTGCTTTTGAGCTTGTGTGAAAGGCTGTGTGTGTAGGTTGATGGTGACTAGACGCCACTAACCCCCATCAAATGTTTGTTGATCGTCAGTAAGAATAGCACAAGGTATCAAGCATAACTGCATAGGAATAGCACTAAATCAAACTGATACATACAAGAAAACATAACCTGTTCAGTGCACATGTGGAATAACAGATTGATCTTAATGCCTTTTGCTGGATAATCAAGTCTGTTTATGTGTTGTGTCATATTAAGAAGGTCCTATATGATTTCATAAGTGAAATGACAAAGAACTATCCAGGTCATATTTACTCATGTATTAATTTTTAGACATTATTTCCATGAATTATAGCAACATTTAAACGCACATAATGCAACAAAAAAATAATAATTGTCATTGCTTTGTTCTTTTTCTAACGCAAATATAATTTTTCAATAAAATTAAATGTTTTAGGATTATTAAGATTGGACATTTCTACCAGTTCTCAATACCATAATGCAAAAAAAACAAAAAAAAAACCATAATTTCATTAATCAGAACATCATTTTCCTAATCAAATTCAGTGACAATGACATATATATATTTAGATTTATATTTTGAAATAGGTTTTTTTTTTTTGGGTTGGGGAAAAGGCAAATAATCTGTTCCCGTAAATACTTTTGGTGAAAATGTTTCCCTATTTATTTGTGAAATGTGACCTGGACATGCTCTTGACAGTTTCATCATGTGAGAATGTGTTTGTGTGTCCGCTTCTGTGAGGATGACGGTGACAGTAGTCCTCTTTCCTCTGTAAACGGTACGTGTGTCTCTTCTGTGGCAGGACGAGTTGTGCGTCCTGAGGCTTCTTCTGCCGGCCTTCATCTGACAAACTCTGCGCTCCACTATTTCTGTCTTTTGCCTCATTCACGATGTCGATGTCCGACACGTTTGACAGGTACATTTAGGAAAATGGCTCTGCAATTGTAAAGTTTGCGGTTTTATTTTTTAAAACACAAAAATGTGGATCTGTTCTCCTTAGAAGAGGAATATAAATAATCTGATATGGCCATGTTTTGTATTGTTTAAATCTATTGAACGGGCTTTAATGGTTAATTACTTTTTAGTCATTGTGAAGACTGTATGAGCGTTTGGATTGGCCCGTAACTGACGATATATAAACTATTGGTTGTAAAGTGTTGAATGCCAGCAAACGTTATAAATTCTTCAACCACACTAATAAACCAGCCAGATTCATCATCTCTTTCATTACGGTGAAGATCTCAGTGTGTCAAACATCAGTATTCACTATAGACCCAATCAGTTGGTTCATCACACGTCATTTTTGCAATATTTTTTTTAATTAACTATATTTATTCAGGCATGGGACGAGGAAATTGCAATCTGGATTTATGGACTACGTTTGATTGTTTATCAGCGTGCAATTTAAACCCGCTAGGCCAGGGCTCTCATGGTAAAATTGGTAAAATACATCTATCTATCTATCTATCTATCTATCTATCTATCTATCTATCTATCTATCTATCTATCTATCTATCTATCTATCTATCTATCTATCTATCTATCTATCTATCTATCTATCTGTCTGTCTGTCTGTCTGTCTGTCTGTCTGTCTGTCTGTCTGTCTGTCTGTCTGTCTGTCTGTCTATATCCATTCATCCATCCATCCATCCATCCATCTCTCTATCTATCTGTCTGTCTATCCATTTATATCCACCTACCTGTCTATCCACCTGTTGATCGATCTATCTATCTACCTATCTATCTATCTATCTATCTATCTATCTATCTATCTATCTATCTATCTATCTATCTATCTATCTATCTATATATCTATCCATCCATTCCATCCATCTCTCTATCTATCTGTCTGTCTATCCATTTATATCCACCTACCTGTCTATCCACCTGTCTATCCACCTGTCTATCTATCTATCTATCTATCTATCTGTCTGTCTGTCTATCCACCTGTCTATCTATCTATCTATCTATCTATCTATCTATCTATCTATCTATCTATCTATCTATCTATCTATCTGTCTCTGTCTATCCATTTATCAACCCACCTGTCCATCCATCCATCCATCCATCTCTCTGTCTATCCATTTATCCACCTACCTGTCTATCCACCTGTCTGTCTGTCTGTCTATCTATCTATCTATCGCTATCTATCTATCGCTATCTATCTATCGCTATCTATCTATCGCTATCTATCTATCTATCTATCTATCTATCTATCTATCTATCTATCTATCTATCTATCTATCTATCTATCTATCTATCTATCTATCTATCTATCTATCTATCTATCTATCTATCTATCTATCTATCTATCTATCTATAATTACACCATGGCATTATATGGTATGTGTCCAAATGTTATTGTTTTTGAAGAATGATGATACTGTCGACTACCAGATGAAATATTTAGAGTTTGTTAAAATCAAGTATGAGCAATAGCAATAATTCATTCCACACAAACACTGACAAAGGAATACTGCAATAACTACGAGATTTGTGTGCTGACATGGGGTTTCCCTGTGTGTGTGTGTGTGTGTTACAGCACTCATGAGAGACGCACATATATCAATGCAGAGAGAGATAGATTGTGTTATTAAACTCCTCTCACTCGAAACGCCCAGAGCCAGCGAGTGTTTGTCTGATTCAATTATACATTTAAAACACACTGGGTTGAGATTCATATTCTCATACTGTTTAGTGTGACCCCCAAATGTGTTTGAACACTGAAGCCAGTTATAAATGTCTGGATGTTATTGCATCACTGAAACTGTCTTTAGGACCTTGAACCGTTTGGTTCCCATTGAAGTCAATTATATGGAGAAAAATCCTGGAATGTTTTCATCAAAAACCTTAATTTCTTTTCGACCGAAGAAAGAATGACGTGGACATCTTGGATGACATGGGGGTGAGTCAATGGGCTATATGCACGCATAAGTTCCGCATTTGACGTAAGGATGCTCGTCCATTTCCGGTTGTGTAGATTAAAGCGGAGGAAAACCGGAGAAAACGGGATTATGGCAGAGTCTTCAATATTTACTGTCCTCCTGTCTTTGAAACGAAACATACATGCGTTTAGATGTGATTTTATATATAGTTATGTTTATTTAATATAATTTTAAAAAGAAGCGTAAACACAACGAGGGGTGTCTGTTTCATCTGTTTTTGTGACTAACGTTTCATTAGTATAACCATTGAGTATAAAATTCAATATAAATTCTCGGTATTGCATTGGACTCTACGATCGGCGGAAGTTATCGAGCATCCTTAATCCTTCACCGGAAATAACGCCGTGCATAGAGCCCATTATCAGCAAGTGTTTTTTAAAGTGAACTACTCCTTTAAAGAGCATTTTATTTTCTACATGAATGCATCCAAAGTTACTTCCCTTGCATTCAAAGTAGTATTATTTCATGCATTTCCTAGGAATCAAACCCATGACCTTAGCATGATCCTTAGTAACTCACGACAATACAGTTGTTGTTGTACGATCACTAGGATCCATTTCTCAGTGCTGTGGGTCATTGATCATTTTTTTTTTGGGATAAAAAACATTCAGTGATGAAATCTTTCACATCACATGAGTTATTTTGTCACTCAAACACCACCAAACCTCTATGAATCTACAGGCCAGTTAACGCATGCTTTCAAAACCCACACAAAACTGAACCGCAAACATTTCTATATTGAAATATATTCAAAACTATTAGATCTGAACACCTACACAAGTGTTAGTTTTTCAGTTTCATTACATCTACAAAAGTGGGAAACTTGGGCATAATTGTGATCTCTGAGCTGAGTGAGTGGAGGTGGGGCTCATTTGCATATCCATAGAACCGCGAATACTAAATGAGGCAAGGGTGTCGAGTTACATTCTGTGCAGTCTCCAGTAAGTACCAGTCGCATAACTGAAAGTGACATTAAAGCGAGTTTTTTTTGAATATGTGTGCAAGTAAATCACAAGAGAATTGAATTTTTGGATGACTTTTAAACAGGCTCAAGGAAATATAGAAAAAAAAAGTTTTATTTCAACGTTATTTTACAATGATACAAAACACACAGACAAAAGTCTCCATCCAAACGTTATGAAACCTGTAATATCTGTCTACGCCATTGCAGTAGTTTTGGACCCTGTTTCGTGGCTCTGGATGTGCAGATGAATTACAGCCTCTTTATTGACAGGTCAAGTCATTAAGGAGCCAGATATCGACGAGAGGTCAGAGGTCATAGTTTCTGCAGGAAGCGCAGCACCAGGTCTCTCAGCGCGGTGCGTAGCGGCTCGTTGTTGTCACAGATGATGTGTGTGCCGTCTTCCTCCAGCTGGATGAGCACATCTTCAGCCTGCAGGTGGAGAATGTGTCCGTCTGCCGTCTCCTCCACCTTCACCTCCATGATGCCGTTCTGCAGGAGACAGTTATGCTGTAGGTATCATCATTTTATCAAACATTTACTGTTGCAGAACATCCTGACGTCACAAACTACCTAACCAATGAGATCAACGTGTGATCGAGTGAGTGAGTGGAGGCGGGGCTCATTTGCATATCCATAGAACCGCGAATATTAAATGACAAAAGAGTGTCGAGTTACATTCTGTGCAGTCTCCAGTAAGTACCAGTGTTGTCGTTAACTGATGCAAAAAGTTCAAAATATGCAATATCATTAAATATCCAGACTCTGCTGAGAGCGACGTCAAGATGAATATATTAATATATTGAGCTGCGCGCTTTCCTCTCAATAACAAAATACATCAGTTCAGAAAGCATCTGATCATATTGATATGGATATGTTTGCGCTGATTAATATAGCACTACAATATAAGCAGCTTTACATCACTAAACATGAAAAAATGTGTCAGTTTCTCGTTCAATTACAATTACAACTCCATTCTCTAGCATAAAGCAGCACTTCTGAAGTGTGTTTCTTGTTTTTACTCGCGCCTGACCTCGATGGACTAATCAGAAGAGAATGCGAGAGGAAGGCGGAGCCTCAGAGCCACACCCACTCATGACATCATCGCTACTGACCAATGGTAGTTAGATTAATTCGTTTGGTCCGAAATGACGTCACGTGAGTTTGTCTTTCGATTTCGACTTGAAGTATATATATATTAAAACTATTACAAATCATTTTCAGTAACTGACAAAAATATAAAAAAATAAAAAAATATATATATTAAATGAAAAACAAACTTTAAAAAAAAAAAAAAGCGAAAATGTAAAAAATAAATAAATAAGTGCAAGTGTTAAAATGACTAAACGTAAGCTGAAATAAAATCCAAATAGAAAAATATGGGAAAAAATAATACGGTAAAATGACAAGCGCATGACAAGATTACTAAAACAAAACAAAAAAAAACAAAACATGAAAAATGAATATATAAAAAAAGCACATTCAAAATATTAAATATTATTTGATAAATGACATATTACATTTCTGCAGAGACTAGAAGCGATGTTAATGACTCCAGTTCATCTAGGGATTGATTTGGTTTAATTGGCTCGTTCCCGTTTATCCGAGAGGTTTGATCCTTCAAAAGGTCTCAGCTTAATGTTTAATAGGGGAGACCTGGGACACTTTCCGCTGTGATAACAGCTGTGGTCAAACCAACCGGCTCTCAGCGGCCCATTTAGCAGCGTCATCATCCTGCGGTTCCTGAGAGCCGACCCCACAACTCTTGTGTGTGTGTGTGTGTGTGTGTGAGAGAGAGAATGGAGATTATGAGCTCTCACTGCTACTCTCACTTAGACCAGAATGCATTACTGTCCAACCAGAACTTTTTACATTTTGTTGAAACGTGATTGCTAAGGTGTTTTGAGTTACCAATATGTTGTCCTGTGGTTTCAAGGCCAATGCCATGTCATTTTGCTGGTTGCTAGGTGGTTGCTAGGGTGTTCAGACTACAGCAATTTACATGCAAAAAACAGATGCATCAAAAATAGGCATAATAAGTAAATAGAGATCAATGTTGACATTGTTAACTATTGAAACTAATTTTACCTTTGCTGTAAAAAAGCTGAATTCAAATAAAATATTAGGTGCAAAAACTTGGCAACTAAAAAAATAGTTGTATATTGAAGTACTAGAATTACTGTTATTATTGATCTCACTTTCATACGTGTTATAGCTGTTATTATTGATGTTTAATATATTTATTATTGATGTTTTTATTTGTTCTTTATACTCAAATGCACCTTTGTTTTTTTTACCATAATTATAAATAAAATATAGGTATTAGATTAGATGGAAAAAACATGGCAAATTATAAAATATAATAAAATATGTGCGAAATAGAAATACTATATTAAGAACATATTTTAATTTTTTTTTTAATTAAAAATTGACAAAAGCAAATAACTATACTATTAAAACCTACACTAAAAACTGTAATATGAATAAATACTATAATGTATAATACTAAAATACTAAGCAATAATAAAATAACACAGAAATATATATATATACATATATTTGAAATCGCTGGTGTTTCTGACGTCACAAACGACCTTGTAACCAATCAGATCAACGTGTGATCGTCAACCAGTGGATCTCTGAGCTCAGTGAGTGAGTGGAGGCGGGGCTCATTTGCATATTCATAGAACCGCGAATACTAAATTAGGCAAGGGTGTCGAGTTACATTCAAGATATTTTAAGGCATGAAGGAAAAAAACGTTTTTTTTTTATATTAAACTTATATTAAAATTAATATTTTGGTGATCAAAGATGAGTTTTAAGTGATACAATTATAAACTACAGAGGGACTTTAAAAATGCTAAAATAAAAGCCTCACTTAACGAAATAGGGCCAGTTTGAAGAATTAAACTACAGTGGACCAAAAAGTATAGGACAATATCTTCATACATGCAGTAAAAATCCCTTTGATTGTTGCAAAACTGCCACACAAGAAGTTGATTGTGAGTATCAGAAGCCATAAAACAGTTCTCCTGCAGCTCAGAGTCACCTTGAGGAGGAAGTCACCTTCCCTCAGAATCATTAGAGAAATTCATTTCCTTTCCAGATTAATTAGCCTCTAATCGATGTTCCGGCGCTGCCAAAATCTGCCGTTTGGGATCCAAGCAAATGAGGATGCTAATGCTAATGCCTCTGGTTCTCACAGGACGGGTGGATATCTCTCACTTCATCCTGTTTTTGATTTAGATCCTGAACACGGTGTTTCCTGCTCTGAGACGTCTCTTCAGGGCCAGATCTTTGTGTCAGTGGGTTGAATTACCACAGTCAGGTGTGCGCTTCTCTTTCTACCGCCTTGGGACATCACTCTCACACACACACACAGTCTTGTCCCGGCTTGACTTCACTCCTGAGGCTGGAGTTGACTGGTTAGTGTACAGAGTGTGTGTGTGTCGTACCTTGTGCAGTGTGGCCAGGAACGGCTCGAGAGGAACCGCCCCGCTGAGCAGAGGTTTCGGGTTCAGGACCTCTGGCGGTTCCTCCATCACCCTCTTCCTCTTCTTACTGGGCGGCACTGGAGCGGGTTTGGGCACCGGCTACAACACACACACACACACACATGTGCAAATAAGAGCTTAATATCAATTCTTAGGCCTGAAACATACAGGTATTAAATGCAAATGCTTCTAGTGTGTTTTACTTTAAAGGGCCATGTTCTTCTACACAACATTTATTTTTCTCTCTCACGTCCACTTATTGTGTTTGTTAGATGCTGAATAGTAAATAGGCCGTGAGATGGGTGAAAACGAACAAAAAGCTTCAAAACTAAAAAAAACTAAATATATAAATAAATAAATTAGTATTTTTATTTTAACATACTTCATTTTCTCTCTTTGATGTGAGCAAAAAACAAATATATATATATATATATTAGGGCTGTGAAACGATTAATCGCATCCAAAATAAAAGTTTGTGTTTACATAATATATGTGTGTGTAGTGTGTATAATTATTTTGTATGTATAAATACACACATATCATATGCATGTATATATTTAAGAAAAATGTGTTATTAATATATCAAATATTTATATTTATGTATAATATTAATTAAATATAAAGTATATACATGCAAATATTTTTTTTAAATATATACATGCATGTGTGTGTATTTCTATGTACAAAATAATTATACACACTACACACACATATATTATGTAAGCACAAACTTTTATTTTGGATGCGATTAATCGTTTCACAGCCCTAATATATACACACACAGTCACACACACATATATATGGAAAAGAATAAAGAAAAGTTCATCTGAGTATCATAAATTAGCCTACTAAGAAAAAATATTAAAAATGGTTTTATTACCTTTGTGTGTGATATTGATATTGTTAAAAACCTATATATTTGATATTGTTAAAATTATATCTTATATAATTAATAAATAAACAAATAAATAAATAATTTGAAATAGCTTTTTTGTATTTTAAATTGAGTAAATGTACCTTTGTTTTTTGTTTTGTTTTTTATTATCATCAAGTAAAACGTTGAGAAAATGGCATATAGATTTTCTCCTTAAGCCCTTTATGTGCTGATGATTGTGATTTCATGAAGAACGAGTTGTTTTGTGTTTTAGTTTCCAGTGACCAGGAAAGGGAGTTTTGCATTGTGAACGTGAGAAAGGCCCATGTGTTCATGATGGATGACTAAACTGTAATTTACGAACCATGTGATTGGTTATAAAATGGGTTAAAAATACTTCAGACGATGTTCAGAGCAACTGAGGTAAATTCATGCATGACACGAGTGATTATGCGCATGTTGACACACACACACACACACACACACTGACCTGCAGAACGTGCTTGTTGTCCTTGGACTGCAGAACCGCAGACACTGTAGCGACAGAGATGCCGGGTTTAATCTCAGAGGGAACCAGAGATTTGGCGAGCTGGAGGAAAGAGACTGAGATACTGAAAAAGATATCGACTGACAGGTTTTTATTACTCATACTATTTTTTTTTTTACTATTTTTAAGCATACAAATAATCAATTTTCAGTTCAACTATCAGTTATAATAACCCAGAAATATCTGTTGGCACTTTACTTAAAGCCTTTGCATTATAAAAGTACTTTAATGCATTAATTATGCCTTTTAATGAACCTTATAACACATCATATGGTCTCATGAATAATTGTAACCCCAGTTTTATAACACTAATTTATTCTTCGTTACACCTTTAGAAAGTATAATGCATTAAAACACATGAAGGTTATTATAGTTTTGCTTTTAAAGGGCATATTGCAGGTTAGAGGACCCAACGAGTCAATGCATAGAAAAACAATGTAGGAACTAGATTTTCTTTAAAATATACGTATAAACACGCCACAGAAGCTTCTGCAGTCGTTTTTGTGAGAAAATTTTACTTCCGCGTCTGAAAATGGGCGTGGCGGGCGTGACGCAATGAGCGGGAGAGCGGTCGATTCACACAACAGGAAAACAATGGATCGCATGACATTTCAGACGCTGAGGAAATACTCGTATGACGGATCAAGCCATAAAGTTATGAGCCTGCTATGCTAAAGAGATCAGGGACAGGCCAGGATAATGTCAGACAGAATGGTCAGAGAAAAATTGAGCTGTGGTGTGAGGAGAACCAGTGGAGAACAGGACAGGTGCCTTTTAGGTGAGAGACGTGCTTATAGTACACGTTCGCTAACATACACTGTGCTCACAATACTGTACAGATTCTATAACAGGCCAGCAGACATTAGTATGTTTAGGGTAGATTTATATACTATTAAATGTATAAAAACTTTACTTTAGTATATTTCTATACTAAAAGCATAGGCTATACTCGGGTAAATTTTTAATACATATTTTTCACCTTGGTTATAACATAAACAGAACATTAAAGGTTTGAGTATTTAAACAACCAATTTTGTTTTTCAATTACAAGTTTTATTTAGGGCATGACATGACTAGTTACCTATATAACACTATTTGATGCCATTGGTAGTATACCACGATCAATATTCTTGCTTCGGCATACCATGTTGAACTCCATCATATTGCCGGGATGCTAATCATTTGATCTGTGAACGCTACACACGACCGCGTTTCCCGAGCCGATGCAGAAGAGAAATCCCGTCTCTTCACCTGCTCAACCCGCACCAGGAACGAAAGATAGGCTATATAGCACCGTCCCTTTTATTGTAATGGAAACTTGTGGACTCAATCTTGAAGTCCTGACAGGCTGGAGTTTTTGCAATCTCCACAAACACAATAATTTACCATGACGATGATAAATTAAAATGCAAAAACTAACGATAGCACACTGACTGACGAGCGCTCTCACTGAACACTAGCCTGCTCTCACTGAGCCGAGGCTGCGGCTCCCTGCTATGACGTCAAATGACGCGACGTTGAAAAAAAAGCCGTTTTTACTAGCAGTCCAAGAAACGCTCACTTTATCTTCTAAATTAGTGTCCTTATGTTGTTTTAAAACATTTTAAATCCTGCATTAACTTTTCATATGGTATTTTCATACAAGGTTATCTATAAATTTCGATTTTTTTTTTACCTGCAATATGCTCTTTAATATTATTTTCAAACTTCATATACATTTCAGTTTAGTTTTAGTTAGTTTCATTAATGGTTTTGTTAATTGTAGTTTCGTTTTTATTTTGAGAACGCATTTCTATTTACTTTTCATAATATCTCGAAATATCTATTTTATTTCAGTTTCATAAAATGTTTTTTGACCAATAGTTTTAGTTTCAGTTTTCATTTACGAAAAACAAAAAACAAAAAAAACAAGCAACTTTAGATACATTATATCCTACATTATGAAAACCTTTATAATGCAATATACATAAAGTCTTTGAGTTAAGTGTTACCAAATATTTTTTGTTTAATTAATTAATGAAATATTAATATTTCAGGAAAACTTGCTTTGGCAATTTTGAAAATTACTAACTAAAATAAAACTAAACCTGAAATAAAAATAAAAAACACTATATATTTAAATATGTGCTATTTGTTTTTAATGACATTACAAGGTCGATCAAAATATTTTTTTAAATATGAGGGAAAAACCAAATGTTATGACAAATAAAACAACTACATATATGCTTACAAAATCTTTAAAGTCAAGAAAATCAAGTTATTTATGTTGTTTATATATGTTTTTAATATGCTTTAAGTGAAACCACGTGTAAATTTATTACTCTTTTAAGTATTAAAACTGCAGTGAACCAAAGACAGTCTCAAAAACACGGTTTGAAATTGCTGGTGTTTCTGACGTCACAAACGACCTTGTAACCAATCAGATCAACGTGTGATCGGGAGTGAGTGAGTGGAGGTGGGGCTCATTTGCATATTCATAGAACCGCGAATACTAAATGAGGCAAGGGTGTCGAGTTACATAAGGGATTAAAAACTTTTAAATATGTCATTTTGGTGATCAGAAATGAGTTTAAAGGGATACAATTACTGACTACAGGGCAACTTTAACACATTTTTAATAAGGGTTAAGCAGTGGTGTAGTCTACGTGATACGCAGGTATACGCCGTATACCCACTAGAAAATGTCAAGGATTTGCGTATGCCCACTAGGAAATGTCAAAGATCTCCGTATGCCCACTTTAAAAAGCGTGAGGATTCGTAACAACATCGTTTTGTGAAATACATTTCCTACGACATCAGCCCCCCTAAACGTTGGCGACAGAATTCCGTGTTCCCTAAGTAAGTTCTGTTATCAGATTCAGCGCGCGAGCAGAGAGCACGTCAAAAACAGAGGACAGGGTGTGTGTGTGTGTGTGTGTGTATGTGTGTTCGTGTTCATCTGAGCCTCATTGGTCTGTCACTGCTCGTCATATGTCAAAATATTTGAGATGACAAATCAAATCAAAGTAGGCGGGCTTTATATTCACAGACGCTGAGCGCGAATTTCAGCAGAGCTACTCGACGCTTCAGTTTACGGGCAAGTGCGAGATAAGATGTAAGTGGCTAAACTTCATATTTTACATTTTTTTAGGTCATAAATGTTAAACGAATGACAAAAAATAATAATAATAACCAGGCAAACTATTATAGTTTTTGTCTAATTTCGCCATTTTGAACTGAAATAAATAGGCCTGTAACGTGACTCATGCAATTTAATAGTTTGTTATTGCGAGGGGACAAGAAACATTAACAAAGCCGTTTTCATCATTTTAGCCACAAGAGTAATAACGAATGTGTACATATTGAGAATATAATAAAAATTTTAGCCTTTAGTACATTAAAAAAGCTCAGCCTTCGGAGGGGAAGAGAATGTACTGCCCACTGACATGGTTTTAAAGCTATTTCTTATTCTTTTTTTGGTCTTCAAACGTCTTGAAATGCACATCAGAGAAATTTAAAAAAATTTGAAGCCCCAACCTCAAATTTAGGACCTCTTTGATTATAAAGCCCTGTCTATGGCCCTGTAAGATCAATAATGAATGTGTAGCCTATATGTTTTGAATGCATTTAATAAACTTAATTACCTAGCTTTAGTAGCTTTCAGTGAATAAACGTGTCAGAGAAAAATTATTCATAGGGAAAATCCACCTATCAGTTGACCCCATGTTTACTGTCTTCACTGACTGATAAAAATGAAAAGCCTATATCAGTCAAAGCTCATCTTTAGGAGGGGAAGAGACAGGGCAAGATAAAAACAAAGAGAAAAAGAGGGTGATGCTGATGTGGAGAGAGAAATAATCAGCTGCCCAGTGCCCACTGACATGGTTTTAAAGCTGTTATCTATTTATTTATTTTTTTGGCCTTCAAAACATCCTAAAATACACATATGTAGATCAGAGAAATAAAAATTTTCTCAGGGAAACCCTGAATCCCCATGACTAACCTACCTCACATTTGGGACAACAGTGATTATAAAACCCTGCCTTTGCATGTAATGAAACTGGTTAATAGTGAGCATTAGATCCCAAACTAAAGTGTTACCTTTTTTTTTAGAACAAATCATAAGTAATGATCAAAATCCTATGACGCCCCTGCTTCATGCAACCTGTCAAAATCAACGTTTTGTATCACTTGAAGAAAATATAAAAGAAATATATTACTATTGCACAGTAGAGTATAGGCCTATTTCAAGAAGGCCTAATAATACTAATAATAGTTTATTAAAACACACCGAAGCTCAAATTTACAACAGTTTATAGAGATAAATAAATTAACTCGATGGAATTATGAAAGAAATTGCATAGTAAAATGTAATTTTTAAAATAATAATCAAATCTATTAAAACAGAATTCTAAAGGAATATCACACAAGTTTTGAAAATTTTTCGCAAATGGGTGGTGGTGGCAGCGGCGGGGGGGGGGGGGGGGGGTGCTGGTATATCACAGTATACTCACTACAAAAAAGTAGACTACACCACTGGGGTTAAGGGATCTCTACATGTCATTAGATACATATAAAATTGGATTGCTCTCTGTCCGTAGATCTAGGCTAAAACATCGAGGAGACCGAGCTATTGCGATAACAGGCCCTAAAATCTGGAATATGCTTCCGGCCTTTTTAAATCAAAGCTTAAAACATATTTCCTTAATGTTGGTTTTCAATTAATTATTTAGTTTTGTGTTCGATATTATATAGATTATAATCTGTTCTGTTTTTCTTTGAGTATAATGATCTGTACAGCTTTCCCCATTGTGAATAATGAAATATGACGAGTGTGTGTGTGAGACCTCAGGCAGCAGCTGAATGCGCTCGTAGCGGCGTCTGAAGGGAAGCCCCAGGACGGAGCAGCGGCGATAGGCCATGGGTGGAGGCTGCAGCTCCAGCATCAGGTCTGAGCGGTGAGCCTGAGCCGGAGGAGGCTGTGTGTACGGCTCGGGACACACCACATGAAGAGGCTGCCAACGCAAATCGTTTAGGGCTGCACAATCAATCGCAATCTCCATGTAATCGCACTTTAATCAAGTTAAAAAAATACATTTTCTGGCTTTTCTCAGTCTAGAAAGCTCCAAATTTAAAACTAATTTCACATTTCTTCTAAATCAATGACCCATTTTAAATACACATTCATCTCTCCAGAGGTGAAGTGCGCAGCCGTAAGAGCAACGTTTGAGCGTACAACATTCAGGAGGAACAGACCGTACCTGGATGTCCTTCAGGAGTTTGGACACCTGGTGGAAGTTGAGTCGCGTGTCTATAGGGCAGTAAACACACTTCATCGCCAGCGGCTGATACGGAGCCAGAGCGTCCAGGTAGGAGAAGTCCGGCTCTGAGAACGACACATCATTCAGAGGTAAGAGCGTTTAACATTAAACACCACAGCACATTCAAGAACATTTAAAAACAACCACAGTTGACCTAAGTGCTAATTAATTACAAAAAACAGACACGGTACAGAATGTCACAGCAAAACTCAACTCAAAATGAAAGCTGAGGAATACAGGTTAAGCAACGACTTAAACATTTCAGCCATTTCTATAGTTATACTGGTTTCCAGGGATACACAACTCTGACTTAAAAAAAAAATTATTAAAAAAGTTAATTTTATCTTCCTCAAACTCACACAATTGTTTCAATAAAATAATCAGTTCACACAGAAATAGTCTCACTAGGTTTATAGAGCATGCAGCAAAGGAAAGATGCCACTATGTGCATGTTTTCTATGCTACTAGTTTCAATCAAGTATATATTTGATACACCTGATGATGACATTTGAGGGAGGACTTCATCATCATCATGATCATCATCATCATCATCACCATCACATAAAACCTTCAAAATCCACATTTAGATGGAGTTTGTTTTAAACCTGTTTGCATCTGTAGATTTCTTCTAAATTCACCAATTTAGATTTCTTAATTTCAGGGGGAAAGATACGGAGGCGTATTGCATTCACTTGAAGAAAAAACTCTGTTTTTCTGAATTAATTAGTTAATTTTTTATGAGAAAAAAAAGTTTTTGCTCTGTTTTTCTGAATTAACGAGTTAATTTTTCATGGAAATTTTTTTTGCTTTGTTTTTTGGAATTAATGAGTTAATTTTTCATGAGAAAAAAAAATATTTTGCTGTTTTTCTGAATTAACGAGTTAATTTTTCATGGAAATTTTTTTTTTTGCTCTGTTTTTCTGAATTAACTCGTTAATTCAGAAAAACAGAGCAAAAACTTTTTTTCTCACGAAAAATTAACTCGTTAATTCAGAAAAACAGAGCAAAAATTTTTTTTCTCATGAAAAATTAACTCATTAATTCAGAAAAACAGAGAATTTTTTTTTCTCATAAAAAATTTACTCATTAATTCAGAAAAACAGAGCAAAAACTTTTTTCTCACGAAAAATTAACTCGTTAATTCAGAAAAACAGAGCAAAAACTTTTTTTCTCACGAAAAATTAACTCATTAATTCAGAAAAACAGAGCAAAAACTTTTTTCTCACGAAAAATTAACTCGTTAATTCAGAAAACAGAGCAAAAAAATTTTTCTCATGAAAAATTAACTCATTAATTCAGAAAAACAGAGCAAAATTTTTTTTTTCTCATGAAAAATTAACTCATTAATTCAGAAAAACAGAGAATTTTTTCTCATAAAAAATTTACTCATTAATTCAGAAAAACAGAGCAATTTTTTTTTCTCATGAAAAACAGTCATTTTTTTTCTTCAAGTGAATGCAATACACCGTAGAAAGACTCTTGATGTATGTAAGTCATTAACTTTAATAATAAGAATTTTAGGCCATAAAAAGTCATAAAAACGTCCGGATTTTCCATACAAGGTCAGAAATTACATTCAGCCACGTCTTAAATTGATATGCTCATTCATTCCTTATCGCGATATAATTTTTCTTGATAAAACGATATCAATTTCGATATCGTCAATGCTTGATATCAATATTGAGGCAAAACTCGATATCAATATCGAGTTCGATAATGTTTATGTGCCAAAAGCGGAACGAAACTCATTTGAATCGCATTGAACGCGCGTGACTGAAAATGTTCGGCTCAATGTCCAAACGTAGCGCAGCGCGAGCTCACCAGACGTGTGTACTCTGATCGGCGCTTCAGAACTCCTGACCTGATATTTACTATTCAATAAATATATTTGTTTGACAGGGAAGCTGTGCGCAAAGAGAAATATATATTATTATTTTCAAAAATGGAAAAAAAAAAAAAACACCCCAGAAAAAAGGGCAATTTCTTTCCAGGAATAAAAAGGGCAGGTGCTCACGCCCCCTTTGATGTCTATGTGTGCACGTGCCTGCTGGTTTCATCATTCTAAAAATATGTTTAAATGTGAATAAAAGGCTAAATTAAATCTGTTCATCATATAAAGCGAAAATTTGGATTAAACCGCTCGACCTCACCAGTGAATATGATGGTGTTTAGGCCGGATTTGCCCCACAGCTCCATGAAGTGCACCACATCCCCGAAGCGCAGGGACGGGTGACCCGTGAACACCACACACGGCTGCCGGAACTCGCTGCTGAAGTCTCCGTGAATACTGGGGTAATGCTTCAGTTTATTGGTCTGAATCAGCTGCAGGAAACAGAACATGAGCGTCAGTGAAGCACAGACCCGTCCGTGTCATTCCTGCGGTGTGTTCGGGAGATGTTCACCTCAGCGTGAGGAAACGGCGGCTCGGGCAGATACACCTTAGACTGCTTGTTCTGACACAACCTTCAACACACACACAGCCAGAGAAAGAGCTGTTATTGAGCAAATATCACAGCGGTCATGAAACGTTACCATGGTAACCATAGTATCTGCCAACATTGAATTTCAGTGACGTTTTCCAACAAAATCTGGAGACGATTTCCATTTGAAAATCAGGGAGTAAACATTTAATTCTAACATTTCAACATTTCATTTATTAGACAGCACCCACACAATCTAGCCAACGAACTAGAAGAATGTAAATTTGGTCATTTAATATTTGAATGTTTAAATTACTGTATTTTATTATATTATTATAGATGTCTTTAAGAAGACATAACCCAATATCTAGCAATAATAATATTATATTGTTAATTTAATATTCAATTATGGTAACACTTTACAATAAGGTTCGTTAGTTAACATTAGTTAACTACATTAGTTAATATGAACTAATAATGAATAGCACATATACAGCATTTCTTTGTTAATGTTATTTTCAACATTTACTAATACTTGATTAAAATCTTGTTAACATTAGTTAATGCACCGTGAACTAACATGAACAAACAATGAACAGCTGTATTTTCATGAGCTAACATTAACAAAGATGAACAAATGCAGTAACAAATGTATTGCTCATGGTTAGTGCATGTTAGTAAATATGTTAACTAATGAACCTTATTGTAAAGTGTTACCTCAATTGTTATACATAAATTATATTATAATTGAAATAATTTCAAATTCAATTATTAATAGATGTCTTTATTAACACAACCAAATATCTAGCAATAAACTAAAAAAGTCAATATAATTTTATTTTGTAATTGTAACATTCAATTGTATTTTATAATTATTTATATATATATATATATAAAATATTGTATATATTATATTGCAGACGTCTAATAAGACATGTTAATATATATGTTAGTCCGGAAAAATCCCGAATAATGAATATTTATCATGATCGATTAAGCAACTATAGTATTTTGGCAGAAACTAAGATTACAATAGCACTATTTTTGTGAAGTATCTCCGTTTTGTTCATTTGTATTTTAAATCTAGCCCGTTACTGGACGGCGAGTGTGATCGTACCATTCGGCAAAGATCTGTGAGAACTCCAGCGAGCTGTTGGCCACGGGCGAGATGAAGTAGAAGGGCGTGCTTCCCAGATTGGCTGAGTCCATGAACTGATACAGACACTCCAGCAGGTCGTAGATCACTCCCGACGAATAACACGGGACCAACACATTCCCACCGCCACGGATCGTCATGGCTGAGAGAGAGAGGATATAAACTATGTACTGTATATGAAATTATTAATATTATATGAAGAGTTCAGATGCAAAAGCTTCTAAGTGCCATTTGAAATTTTCTTCTAGAATGATCATTTTTATCAAACTTGTATATTTAAGTTCAGTGATTTCACTTAAATGGCAATGATAATTACCTATTAATCGCCATTTAAGTGAAATCACTGAACTTAAATATACAAGTTTGATAAAAATCATCATTAAAGAAGAAAATTTCAAATGGCATTTAGAGGCTTTTGCATCTGAACTCTTCATATATTTTATTTTAATATTATAATAATATATTTTTATCCGTTTTATCTGTATATAGTATTTTTCAAGTACCTCTTTAAAAATATGTCTGTTATCAAGGGTTTTTCAGGATATAAACTTCAGGAAGTCAAATTCAAGAACTTCAAGCACCATGTACACAACTCACACAAGTTGCTGCAGAATTCTCCCAGCATGCCGTCAGGGTTGGCGGTGGGGATCTGGGTCAGGCCGGTCAGGATGAGGACGTCACTGTTCTTCAGAGAGCCCTGTTCCATGGGCTAAACAACACAACACACGTCTCAAATCATTCAACAATGGGCTATATGCACGCATAAATTCGGCATTTGACGCAAGGATGCTCGTCCATTTCCGGTTGTGGAGATTAAAGCGGAGGAAAACGGGATTATGGCAGAGTCTTCAAAATTTACTGTGTGTGTGTGTGTGTGTGGTGTCACCTGGGGGTGTGTGGTGAGCAGAGAAGAGCCAGACACATAAGACACTTTCTCATAATGTGACTGAATGATCCAGTTTGAGCTGCCCAGAGAATATCCCGAGCTCAACGGAGTGACCTGCACCGCTCCAAACAACTCCTGAGAGACAGACAGAGTCCAGACAGAGGAGTTTACACACAGCGTCTTCACATTCAGATTCAACTTCATTGTCATTGTGCAGAGTACAAGTATAGAGCCAATGAAACACAGTTAGCATCTGAACAGAAGTGCCAACAGTAAATATATATAAATGAATAAATCTAAGCTAAGGGAAAACGCAGATATTTCCCTGCGGTTTGGCCTCTCATTTACACGAAAACCCCGTTTTTATTACAGAAAACTTTTATTTCTAAAAACTCCGGCCAAAGTGGAGATTTCTGCGTGTCAACTGGGAGAAACGGCGTTTTAGGTTCTCTCTTTTCAATTCTAAGGATTCTGATTGGCTTGCATGGCTTTATCCTTCTCCCTACACTGCCGCCCATAGGTTTGGCATAGATATGATGGCGCTCGACGGCGTATTTATGCAGGTGTGTGAACGATGTTATTATTGAAAACGGAGACGGGGAAAATATTTGTTCCTCTAAATACCCAGCTTTGTGTAAACGTGGCCTTAATATATATATCCTGATATATATATATATTTATCAGGGTTCTCAAGTTTTATCAAAAGCTTTTCTCAAAAGGAGTGAGATCACATGCCGTTAGGGGAGGAACCCTAATGGAGCCCCACCCCCAATTTTACCAATTGTTCAAACTTAACCAGCACAAATTGAAATTATACAGGACCACACCCCTAAATGCATTGAAGCAACTGCCATGTGATTGGTTGATTAGATAATTGCATTAATGATAAATTGAACAGGTGTTCCTAATAATCCTTTAGGTGAGTGTATATATATATATATATATATATATATATTTATATATATATTTGTATATTTAAGTTCAGTAATTTCACTTAAATGGCAATGATAATTACCTATTAATTGTTATTTAAGTGAAATTACTGAACTTAAATATACAAGTTTGATAAAAATCATCATTAAAGATGAAAATTTCAAATGGCATTTAGAGGCTTTTGCATCTGAACTCTTCATATATATATATATATATATATATATATATATATTAGAAGAGCAAATGTAAAGTAACACAGAAAGTCAATTTTTGAGACTGAGGTCATTAGTGCAAAATGGCATCATGAGGTAGAAAGGAAAGTGCAAAAGAGTGTAAGAGTGATTTGTAAGAGTACAGTATATGACGCTTTGTTAATGTACAATGCAGAATATATATATATATATATATTTGTTTGTTTTTTTTTTTTTAAAGAAGGTCCAGGTTGGATGTAGTGTTCATATTTGAACGAGTCTTGTGTTAGATAGGGGTGTTGGTATGAGGACCTCACCACTTTCTGGGAATATCCCACCAGCTGGACTTTACTGAGGGCAGAATTGACCTCCTGCATGCTGTAACACGTCCTCCAGCTCCAGACGTCCACCGCGTCCTTCAGAGGGCTTGGGAGAAGCCTGAAATACACACAAAACCTCAGGTAAAAATACAGCCAATGGGCGGCTCTCGGGCTGAATGAGCTTGAAATGTGGCGTTCAGTGCCTTTGAATGTCTTTGTTCTTCCAGCAGGAGGCAGTATGAGCCTTTGGGACTCTCTCCATGAACGTCACCAACTCCTCCATGAGCAACCTGACACCAAAACCAGTTACTACAGTGCAGTAAATGTGTTAAATGATTTTGAATGGAAATACATAATAAAGCATAAAAAATAGTTTCAGGACCTTTATATGAATCCTACAGAGGCGTATTGCATTCACTTGAAGAAAAAAAAAATCTACTCTGTTTTTCTGAATTAATGAGTTAATTTTTCATGAGAGATTTTTTTTTCTCTGTTTTTCTGAATTAATTTTTCATGAGAAATTTTTTTTTTGCTCTGTGTTTTTCTGAATTAACGAGTTAATTTTTCATGAGAATTTTTTTTGCTCTGTTTTTCTGAATTAATGAGTTAACTTTTCATAAGAAAAAAAGTTTTTCTCTGTTTTTCTGAATTAATGAGTTAATTTTTCATGAGAAAAAATTTTTTTGCTCTGTTTTTCTGAATTAACGAGTTAATTTTTCATGAGATTTTTTTTTGCTCTGTTTTTCTGAATTAATGAGTTAACTTTTCATGAGAAAAAAAGTTTTTCTCTGTTTTTCTGAATGAATGAGTTAATTTTTCATGAGAAATTTTTTTTTGCTCTGTTTTTCTGAATTAATGAGTTAATTTTTCGTGAGAAAAAAGTTTTTCTCTGTTTTTCTGAATTAATGAGTTAATTTTTCGTGAGAAAAAAGTTTTTGCTCTGTTTTTTCTGAATTAACTCGTTAATTCAGAAAAACAGAGCAAAAAAAAAAAAATTCCATGAAAAATTAACTCATTAATTCAGAAAAACAGAGCAAAAAAAAAAAATTCCATGAAAAATTAACTCGTTAATTCAGAAAAACAGAGCAAAAAAATTTTTTCTCATGAAAAATTAACTCATTAATTCAGAAAAACAGAGCACATTTTTTTTTCTCATGAAAAATTAACTCGTTAATTCAGAAAAACAGAGTAGATTTTTTTTTACTTCAAGTGAATGCAATACGCCTCTGTAGAATCCATTTCAAAAGAACAGAATTGTTTTTTTAGAACATTATGTCACTTATAATAAATTGAATGCATGCTTGTTGAACATTAGTGTTATTTCCAGATGTACTGGAGGAGCAGACCTGCCGATCTGTAATGTGGGTTCTGTGGCGTATACGGTCCCGGTGAAGCCCGTGTGTTCTGTGATATACGGCAGCGCCATCATGCAGTGATAGTTGGATATCAGGATCACATCTATGGTGGAGAGGTCCAGCAACTCTTTCTGGAAAACAAATCCAAACATCTCTTTAACAACAATTCTTTCTGATCCACAGACAAGAACGAAATGATGCAGAAGGGGCCGTTTCATTCGTGTGAAGAGCAGATATTTACTTCAGGGAGGCAGAATTCAGGCTGTGAGTCGACAAACACGCGTCCTGAGCATTCCTTCAACTCCTACAACACACATTCAACATACTTCTTATAACACACACTTACTGGAATTTAGAAATCCAGCACTGGGATCATATGTCAAGCAAACACTCACTTTTTCCAGGTTTATGGCTCCGTCCTTGGAAACCCATCCTGGGAGCTTAGAGAGTCTTGGACTGTAAATCATCACGATAGAATGATTTTTATCAGTATTAGTCCACTGGATATGATGCTATTTTGCTTAAATCCACAAAATATATAGTAGCTTTTTGTATAATGTAAGATTATAAGATGTATAATACGTATATTTTAGTGATATGAAGATGAAGATATTTATGCTATTTTAATTTACTAAATTGATAATAACAGGTAAATAAAACTTAAATGTGTATTTAATCCTAGCACAGTAGCACTAATAGCCAAGTAGATTAAAAAAAATGTTAATGCAATGCAAAATATAGTAAAAATAATGTATTCTATTATATGCTATTATGCATTAAACACTACCATTCACAACTTTGTAAAAGGAATACTTTTATTGAGCAAGGATGTGTTAAAATGATCAAAAGTGACAGGAAATATATTTTTAATGTTAAAAAAGATTTCTATTTCAGGTAAATGCTGTTCTTTTGAACTGTTTTCAACATTGATAATAATCATAAACGTTTCTTGAGGAGCAAATCATCATATTGGAGTGATTTCTGAAGGATCATGTGACACTGAAGACTGAGTAATGATGCTGAAAATTCAGCTTTGATTACAGGAATAAATTATATTTTAATATATATTCACATAGAAAAAAGTTATTTTAAATTGTAATAATATTTCACAATTTTTACTGTATTTTTGATCAAATAAACGCAGCCTTGGTGGGCAGAAGAGACTTTAAAAACCTCTGAACTGTAGTGTAAATACACTAATAAATCAACTTTTTAATGACCCACTAAATTAAACTGAGATGTTAAACATTAAACACAACAAGTACAGAAATACACATCTAACAAGTACCACCAACAAAATGTAAATACAATACAGTAAAAAGAATAAGCAAATACAGAAGAATAAAAACCTACAGAGCATATGCAAAATGAAAACAATATCTTGTAATATCTTTTTCAGATCAACAGTAGCCTAAATATTAACAGAATCTGTATTTAGTTATTCAAAGAGCCATTTAATCACCATATATATTCTGAGTGATGCAGGCTCTAATAATAACATAGAGATGTAGTGATGAGTGTTATTATATTGATATACCTGTGCACTAAAGGCAGTGGGAGGAAACTCAGCGCTGCTGTTGTGTCCAGTCCACAGTCCAGCATGATCGTGGTGGATTTGAACTTCAGCACATTACAGGGCAGAGTGGGATGACCTGACAGACAGTACTGAAACACACACACACATGATCATGTGCAAAACATGGACCGATTCATTTACTGCAGGTGAGACTCAATATTGCAGATTTCAAATAACCGTGATGTGGTAAATGATGGTTATGTATTAACAAATCACACTAATATACGCACCAATTTCATGTCTGATCCTCAGAAACTGAATTGAGTTTCTAACTTTGTAGTTTTCAGGTTAATATTTACGGCTGATGTCTTTTCTTCTCCTGGATGTCTGCGCGTATCATTCAGCTCATGACAGACATGCATCGCCCCCTAGCGCTGGGGAGTGACACTGCATTACGATTTTGAGTATATATTTGTAAAGTATATTTGAGAATATTATTGTAAAATATATATATATATATATATATATATATATATATATATATATATATTGAGTATATTAGCCCTAACCCATTTAAATTGAACTCCAAAATATTTTAAGGAACATCAAGGTACATGTCCAAAAGTACCTTGCATTTTTGTTGTTCATATTATATGTTTATATAAATAATATAATGGTACATGTCCAAAAGAGTACCTTGCATTTTTGTTTTTTTTATATATATATTATGTATTTATATAAATAATATCAGGGTACATGTCCAAAAGAGTTCTGTTATTTACATAATACGTATTTATATCAATATTATATATTTATACACTGTAAAAAAAAAAAAGAAAAAAAAAAGAAGTAGCTGCCTTAATGTTTTAAGTACAATCAACTTGGATACTGAAGTCATAATTTCAACTTAAATTATAAACTGACTTAGAAAAATTAGTTGAAACCTGGTTGAATCATGTATAACATGAAAAAACTGTTGAAAAAAATGCTTAACTTATTTTGATGAGATAAAGCTTAACTTACTGATCATATAATATTTTACAGTGTATAAATTATTTATATAATATATCTGCTTATAATTATAATATTATTTTATCTGATGCTAATGTGTTTTTTTTTTTACAAAGCTACTGATTCAGTCTGAAAGAAAACACCCAATAATTTACACCTGCATAGTGATACATTTTATAGAGATTAAACTGAAATGTACAGAATTATTTTTTTCTTTAAAAAAAAAAACCTTTGTTCTTGCATCGAGTTTACAACTTTCTCAGAATGTCAAGATATACGAGTTATAAAGTCATAATTGCGAGATATAAACAAACTTCCACAGTCCATTTGCAGTAAAATGTAATAAAACCGAAGAATTATAGGCTAATTTAGACCCACCATATCTGACCAATCAGAAACAAGTCCTTGCCGACAGGCCCCGCCCCTTTGAGCACTTCGTGTGAGTGACGCATCCGCTCTACCTGCTCGCTCGGTTCACGGTCCGTCAGTCCCGTATGTGCGTGATTCACCTGCTCAAACGCTCCCGAAGATCCGCTGAAGTTCAGCACGGTAAGATGGCGAGGGACCAGGAAATGAAACAGTGGGATTTATCGCTGTTTTCCCTCGAATAAACCCTTGACCTGATGTTTGTTTCGTAGGTTTGTCTAGAAGTGTTGTATTATGAGTATGTGCTGCTCCTTTAATCTGTAACACTTCCACACGACCACTGCTGGAATGACATAACGAGCAGACACACACTCTCCACAAACAGGTAAAACCCAGCCTTTACCAGGACTTATAATTGAAAACAAACAATGTCTAAAAGTTTAATTTGTATTATTCAGAGCTGTATGACAAATACATTTTATAATTTGTAATATTAAGTATGAGGACACATCTTTTTTGGCATAACTTGATCAATTAATACTACTAACTATTAAATAGATTAAACTATGATAGCACTTGCATATTGTTGTCCTATTGTTAGTTTCACTGCTTCTCATTTGTAAGTCGCTTTGGATTAAAGCTTCTCTTAAATGTAAATGTAAATGAATAACTGGTTGGTTCCATGAAGTGGAGTTAAGTTACTTCTCCTAAACACTGGACCTCTTGAAGCAGGTGCAGAAGATCTTCATGATGGATGACGGGTCTGTGAACGAGTCTAATGTGAAAGTGGCTGTCCGGGTGCGACCCATGAACAGGAGAGGTGAGCCTGAACCCATGTGTCACATCATGTGTGTGTTTAATGTGTCGAGACGGTGTGATTGTTTCTGCCTTCATTTCATTCATGATCCCTTTGGCATTGTTACATGCAAACACAATTGGATAAAATATAGGTGATGATATCTTTCCCTTCAAAGGGTGTTTGATTTCAATGAAAATCACATTCATATACGATTCCCATCAGTATGCTGACCAACTTCTGATTGACTTATTAATGTGTGTTTTACAGAACGAGACTTGAAGACAAAATGTGTTGTGGACATGGAAGGAAACCAGACCGTCCTGAACCCGTCCAGTGGAAACCTGGGAAAGGGTGACAGCAGGTAAACTGGAGTGTGTGGTGTTTGTGTGTGTGTGTGTGTACTTAACCATATTTCGGGGACAAATTTGTTCCCAGAAGGGGCCAAAACCTGACAAAATATCCCAAAACCTTCCTTTAGGGACGTCCTCATTTGTAAATCTGCTTTAAAACTGTAGAGTTTTATTTTTTTTTTAATGTAAAAATGCAGAAAGATTTCTGTGATGGTTAGTATAAGGGGATAAGGCAAGGCAAGTTTATTTATATAGCACATTTCATACACAGTGGCAATTCAAAGTGCTTTACATGGAAGAAATTAAAATAATCAAAAGAAATCAGAATAATTGAAACAGTTTAGAATAAAAAAAAATCATAATAATAAAAATAAGATACAGTAAATAATTAAAACAATTTAGAATCAAAAATAAAATGAAGTACAGTAGCAGTCGGACGAACAGTGGCACAGTGCTCATTCAGTAAATGCAATCAATATAAATAAAAACAGTTAAAGGATTAGTTCACTTTTGAAAAAACTTTTGCTGATAATTTACTCACCCCCATGTCATCCAAGATGTCCACGTCTTTCTTTCCTCAGTCGAAAAGAAATTTAGGTTTTTGATGAAAACATTCCAGGATTTTTCTCCATATAATGGACTTCAATGGGAACCGGATGGTTCAAGGTCCAAAAGATAGTGTTAATAACAGCTTCAGATGCAGCTTCAAATGTCTTTAAACGACACCAGACGATGAATAAGGGTCTTATCATGCGAAACGATCGGTTATTTCAAAACTTATTCCAAAAGTGTAACTTTTCTAAGGACAAATGCTAGCCTTGCTCTATTCTGTGAGGCGCGTTTGTAGCGTCACGTAATACGTAATTACGTTCAAATGGCGACGTAGCCAGAAGTACAGAATCAAAATCGTCCGACATCGTTGTTTTTCCTTTTAATTCCTTTTTTTGTAAACGGTGTTTGAGTTAGTTTGCACGTTCAACCTATGCGTTCAACTTGTAAACACTCTGACTGTGCTTCCGGCTACGTCGCCCGTGACCTTTTGAACGTAATTACGTAATACGTGACGTTACAAAAGCGCCTCACAGAACAGAGCAAGGCTAGCATTTGTCCTTAGAAAAGTTACATTTTTGGAATAAGTTTTGAAATAACCGATCGTTTCGCATGATAAGACCCTTATTCATCGTCTGGTGTCGTTTAAAGACATTTGAAGCTGCATCTGAAACTGTTATTAACGGTCTTTTGGACCTTGAACCATCCGGTTCCCATTGAAGTCCATTATATGGAGAAAATCCTGGAATGTTTTCATCAAAAACCTAAATTTCTTTTCGACTGAAGAAAGAAAGACATGGACATCTTGGATGACATGATGGTGAGTAAATTATCAGCAAAAGTTTTTTCAAAAGTGAACTACTCCTTTAAGAGTAAAAATAAAATAAAGTAATACCCTTATCTGAGATGGGATGACATAAACAGTAAAGTATTAAAATTATTACGTCTATAGAATGTCCTCATTTAGATAGCTAAGTAAACGTGTGTGTGTGTGTGTGTCGAACAGTCAGTACAGTAAAATTTGTAGATGTGATTTTTGCAGCACTTGTTAGATGACTCTAAATCTAGTCTTGACAAGCTATAGAAGTAGTATTAATTATTTCTGAAGGACATGTAAGTGCTGTTTGCCTGTGCAAAACTGGTCTCCACTGTTTTAGGGTGTTCTGGGTAGTTGCTAGGTGGCTGCTTTTTATTGCTCACCAGGTGAAATCATGAGTCTAATCGCTCAATTTCAGAGTCAGAATCTCTATATGGCAGATGTGCCCGCCCGTCTCATGAAGCTCATCATTTTCTCTTAAATATTTCTTTTCTGGCATCTTGTACCATGTTTTTGTATCTTTTCCTCAACGGTCGGATTAACACTGTTAACTGTCGTAGCAATCTTTGTCCAAATTAAACATTTCTTCTTGTTACTACATTCTCCGCTAAATTTCCCAAGTAAAATGTCCTTGTAACTGTTATACTCCCCCAACACACACATATCTTCAGCTGGGGTAAACTGCACTGAGCGGTTGAATGCGCTTATTCGATCCACCATTACCCACAATGCATTGCAGTTAGTCAGAGTCTGAAGTGCTTTGTGCAGCAGTCTGATTTAGATGTCTATCTGAAGTCTGACTATCTACTATATCTAAGCCATAGTCGAAGTCCATCTTTGTGAAACCGGCCCCTTCCTGTCTGAGTCTCTCTTTGGCATTTTCTTTCTTCCTCAATACATTCCTCCTCTCATCTGACCTTTAGTGTCCATAGAAACGATTGAAGGTTCGTTGGCAGGTCAAGGGTAACCCTGGATACTCCCGAAAATCCCCAAGAAGCTAAATTACTCATGTCTCATTGGGTCTTTTCAGGCAACTTAAAACAAAACTCCACAATGTGTGATCTCTTCTTCATGTGTGTTGCATTTGCCACACATCACACAGCTTTACAAACGATATCTTGCTAACTTCATAATATGAATACTAGGCATTTTAGAAACTCCAGCTCGATTCAAACACCCACGTGATCTAGTTCCTAAATGACAAAGGTTTGGAGGGATTTACATGATTATTAGTGTTCTAGTTGGTTGTTTGGCAGTTGCGAAGGTGTTTTCGATGGTTTCTAGGTCATTAAATGGTTGTCAATGTGTTCTGGGTGGTTGCTTGGGTGTTTCTAAACGGTTGCTAAGGCATTCTGAGTGGTTTGAAAGGAATTACATGATTATTAGTGTTCTAGTTGGTTGTTCGGCAGTTGCGAAGGTGTTTTCAATGGTTTCTAGGTCATTAAGTGATTGTCAATGTGTTCTAAGGGGTTTCTAGGGTGTTTCTAAGCCGTTGCTAAGGTATTCTGAGTGGCTTGTAGGGGAATTACATGATTGTTAGTGTTCTAGTTGGTTGTTCGGCAGTTGCGAAGGTGTTTTCAATGGTTTTTAAGTCATTAAGTGATTGTCAATGTGTTCTGGGTGGTTGCTAGGGTGTTTCCAAACAGTTGCTAAGGTATTCTGAGTGTTCTGGAGGGAATTACATGATTATTAGAGTGTTCTAGTTGGTTGTTTGGCAGTTGCAGAGGTGTTTTCAATAGGTCATTAAGTGATTGTCAATGTGTTCTGGGTGGTTGCTAGGGTGTTTCCAAATAGTTGCTAAGGCATTCTAAATGGTCTGGAGAAAATTACATGATTATTAATGTTCTAGTTGGTTGTTCTGCAGTTGTAAAGGTGTTTTCGATGGTTTCTAGGTCATTAAATTATTGTCAATGTGTTCTGGGTGGTTGCTAGGGTGTTTCTAAGCAGTTGCTAAGGTATTCTGAGTGGTTTATGGGGAATTACATGATTATTAGTGTTCTAGTTGGTTGTTTTGCAGTTGCGAAGGTGTTTTCGAAGGTTTCTAAGTCATTAAATGATTGTCAAAGTGTTCTGGGTGGTTGCTAGGGTGTTTCTAAGCAGTTGCTAAGGTATTCTGAGTGGTTTATGGGGAATTACATGATTATTAGTGTTCTAGTTGGTTGTTCTGCCATTGCGAAGGTGTTTTCAATGGTTTCTAGGTCATTAAGTGGTTGTCAATGTGTTTCGGTGGCTGGTTACTAAACAGTATTCTGGGTGGTTTATAGGCCATTATGGTTGTCAAGGTGTTCTGGGTGGTTGCTAAACAGTTGCTTAAGTGTTCTGGGTGGTTTCTAGGGTGTTGCTAAGGTACTTTGTGTGTTTTCTAGGGAATTATGCTATATAATTAAATTTCGCCTAGTGTTATTCTCAGATTTTCTGTGTGGTTACAAGAGTGTTGCTATGGGTTTGTTAAGGTCTTCTGAGTGGTTGCTGGCTGCTAGGGTGTTTCTTATTACTTGATGAGTATTTATCCAGCCAATATAATAAAATGTTCAATTAAATAATGTTACTGAATTTCTATTGGTTGTTAAACAGTTTTTCTTCTTTGATCATTTGTTTGAACATCAATGTAATTTTTGAATTTATTAAAAAAAATCAAGATTTTTTAATTTACTATATAATGGCCTGTCGTTTTTGCCAATGCATATGTTGCGTGCCTCAGTTTTTGAGTGTCGGGTCTCTTTGCTCCATTAACGCAAAGAGGAGTGTGTTGGTTTTGGAGCTGAGCCTTCATCAGTCACCAGTGTTTCATATCACAGTCACTGTCTGTCCTTCGACGAAAATAATCAGCTCCCGTGTTTGTGCTGGTCGCCTGTCCTCATATATCAAGCTGTTCTACAGTATTAAAGACCAGACATCCTTTCTCTTTCCCTCAGTCCTCTCTCCCTTCTCCTGGTCTCTTTACAAAGGGTGTGTTTGTTTCCTTCAGAGATCTGGCCGTCTTCCAGGTCACCTGAATCTCCTCAGTTGTGTCCAACCCTTGATCAGGAACCTCCTCTGCTGTAACTTGCAGCAGTTTGCAGTGTTGGCGTGCAAACAGGTTTTACAGGCTTATTCGAGAAAGTTTACTCAAATTCCACAATTATCCCTGGCAGCAGATTTGTGTTCATTATGAAGTGCAAGTAGAGACAGGACACTTATGCAGATACTGCTTGTCATGTTAATGATTTCAGGGTGGTTTTTAGTTTAAGTAAGACTCAAGAGTTTGGTTTCATTGTGTAATTCTCACACACGGTTCAGCTTGTCCTCAGATATTGCACATAATCAGAGTGCGAATAATTACACAATTGCCTTCGGGGGTTGGGGGGGGGGATTCTGAGATTTGGGGGAAGGGGTATGTACACACACGCACACACACACACACACACACACACACTCTCGTGTCAAAATAAAAGCCCAATGGGCCTATATTAAATATTAGTATTGTAATTTTACAGTCGAAAAATTAAATGTATTAATTTTTTACAGTAAAACAATGTTTCTTTTTTACATGATTTTTAATAATAATCACAAAATATTATTGAATTGGTCTAAATCAGTGGGAATATGGCCTGTGAATAGATTTTTAAATCCACATTTGCTGTAGGATTTACTATTTTCACTCTGAAATTACTAGTACATTTTACAAATAGTTTCAAAGAAACCGCAAGTAACGCATTAAACATGAAATATTGAAGTAGAAAGACTGAAATAGTATACATATTTGAGTACATTGCACTATTTGTATTGTCTATGTGTTGGGTGAGTGATGCATATCTAATATTAATGTTTTTTGTTGTTTTTTTGTCCGTCCTTTTGTAAATACAGGAACAAGCCAAAGGTGAGTTTCTGCATGATATTAATGTGAACAAAAGCTTTGTCATGACAGAAAAGGGTTTAATTTAACGTGTTCGACTGGATTTGTAAAGTCATTATTCTGTCGAACATTTAGACGGCACGTTTCAAGATTGCGATGTCTCGTTTCAGGTTTTTGCGTATGATTATTGCTTCTGGTCTATAGATGAGGCTGAAGCGGCCAAGTTTGCAGGTATGTTGATATTCAAAATAATGACTATTCCCATCATGGAAACTCTGAATCTGTTTATACCTTTATACTACACTGATATGAATCATCCAGACATCATTTATGACCACAATAGAAACTCGTATAGACATCAATATTCCCTGCATGTGTTTTCTTTTCTGAAGAAAAGTCAAACCTGTTAAACCACTTGATCAAATCTGCAGTTTATCAGCTCTAAAAAAAGTCAGCTCCATAGAAAAATAGTTTTACAACTTAAAAAACAAAAATCTAATTTACAGAAGACACTTTTATTGGAAGTAAATGGACAATAAACTTCTATTGAATGTTTCTGCAGTGTTTGCAATTGATTTAGTAATGCATGATTCCAGCTATTCTGATTTGCAAAATATGATTATTCATATTTTGTCATTTCTAACCTGTAGGTCAGGAAGTGGTGTTTCAGTGTTTGGGAGAGAGTCTTCTGGACAGCGCTTTTCAAGGATACAACGCCTGTATATTTGCATATGGGCAAACAGGTACAGTTAAGACTGCTATCCATGCCGAAAGTATTTTCAGTCTCCATGATAGGTTTAAGCAGGCATACTTACTATTTCAAGCTATCTGCCTTAAAGGAGTAGTTCACTTTTTAAAAAACTTGCTGATAATTTACTCACCCCCATGTCATCCAAGATGTCCACGTCTTTCTTTCTTCAGTCGAAAAGAAATTAAGGTTTTAGATGAAAACATTCCAGGATTTTTCTCCATATAATGGACTTCAATGGGGTCCAAACGGTTCAAGGTCCAAATGAGAGTTTCAGTGCAGCTTCAACGGGCTTTAAACGACACCAGGCGATGAATTAGGGTCGTATCTAGCCAAAGGGCCGGCCATTTCAAAAATAAATAAAGTTTAAGTTTTATAAGCTCAAATGCTCGCCTTGCTCTGTTCTGTGATGCGCGTTTGTGACTCTCCTGTTTGAACTCAATCATCAAAATGAACGAATCTTTTTCAGAGTCATTTGGTTCATTCAACGATTGTTTCGCTAGATAAGACCCTTATTCATCGCCTGGTGTCGTTTAAAGCCCTTTTACTCTCATTTGGACCTTGAACCGTTTGGACCCCATTGAAGTCCATTATATGGAGAAAATAATGGAATGCTTTCATCAAAAACCTTAATTTCTTTTCGACTGAAGAAAGAATGACATGGACATCTTGGATGACATAGGGGTGAGTTTTTTTTAAAAGTGAACTGCTCATTTAAAAATGTACTTCACGTATCAAATGTTATACAGTTTTGCTTTGAGCTGATATCTGATTGGTTCCCGGCCGCTGATCCCTCTTTGTCTTGATTGGCTGCAGGCTCTGGAAAGTCGTACACGATGATGGGAACGGCCGAGCAGCCGGGTCTGATCCCGCGTCTGTGCAGTTCTCTGTTTCAGCGCACCGTAAAGGAGCAGAGGGAGGGCGAGAGCTTCACCGTGGAGGTCTCGTACATGGAGATCTACAACGAGAAGGTCCGAGACCTTCTAGATCCCAAAGGGTGAGGGTGAACAACTACATGCACATTATTTTACAATTAAAGTGCAAGTTTGCTGATATTTTTGTATTGTTACAATGTCGGTAGTATATGTTTTTTTTTTTTTTTTACACATAAAATTAAGGATTATTTTCATGAAAAGCGTTAACTTGAGGTGAAATAACGCACTTAAAATAAGCTGATAATTCTAATGAAATGTTAAGCATTTTAAATAGGTTGCCATAGCATCTTAGACTACGTCAACACGCTGCCACCGATATAATAACATTTGTTAAAGAAAAAGGGTACATATAGTAAAAATAAAATATAATAAAAGTATATAGTATTCAACTTTTCACACAAAGTGATCAAAGCTTTGGTTGTATTCACTTTAACTGCATTTTCTCTTTAACTTTAACTGCATTCACTTTAACTGCATTTTCTCGTTTTTTTTTTTTTTTTTTTTTTAGTATATGTACATGGACAATGTTTACTCTTTCTCTGTGTTACACTAAGAAAGTCCAGGGCATTTTTTTTTTTTTTTTCAGCAAAACGCATCATCCGGCGGACATTTTAACTGTGGGAATGGCAGTTTCTTTCAGTTTTTCTCCCTCAGTTTGGCCAAAAACACTGTTCGTAGTCATCCAGTTTGAATGAAATGTTAATTGCAAACATGGAGGTTTTCAGATATCCCATCACAGCGTTCTCTCCATGTTTACGATACTTTTCAGCCTTTATCCACCGCCTACAACATGCCGAATTCTTCGCTGGAAACTGAAAGTGACTCACTCCCGCTAAATGTTTACTCTTTGAATTCTTGCACTTGGGAACAATACAAGTCGACACCATTATGACTAAAAGTTTGCTAAGTTTTTCTTACTAAAGCAGGGTACTATTTGACTCTAGTCAAGCCTATCCAGTAGGAGCAGACTGGGCGTGGCCTTGGACGCCAACATGCCCAGTGCATTATGGGTGTTGAAGTTTTCCTACCTTTTTCATAGTTTTCTTTAGTCGTGTAGCACCGATTTCAATTTTTTTCGGCTTTCTACTACATAGGCAGCCAGGTTTTATTGAAAGCCCATTTGGCCACCAGTGAAGCACCTCTTTTTTTTTTTTCTTTTGCTATTAGGTTTAAAATTATACAATTACAATGCTTAAATGTTGCATTGTGTGCTGCAAATATCGTTGGCTCTTATGAAAATTTGCTGTGATGTTTCTCTCAGGAGCCGGCAGGCGTTGAGGGTCCGGGAACATAATGTGTTGGGGCCGTATGTCGACGGTCTGTCCCGTCTCGCTGTGTCCAGTTACAAGGTTCCTCCAACAACTTCATGAACTTCCAGTCTAATGCTCTCAGTGCTGAAACAGTATGTTTGTGAATGTCCTCCATTGGTTTTTCAGGACATCGAGTCTCTGATGTCGGAGGGAAATAAATCCCGCACTGTGGCGGCCACAAACATGAACGAGGAGAGCAGCCGGTCACATGCCGTTTTCAACATCATTCTAACACACACGCTCAGAGACCTGAAGACTGGGGTGAGACCCAGATCTCTGTCTTTAAATTAAAGGTGCAGTAAGAGATTTTTGAGAAACATTGTGGAAGGTTGATCACACACTTCAGCCAATCAGCAGTAGGGGTGCTGATGGGGGAGGAGAGAGAGTGAGCCAATTAGCAGTAGAGGGCGTGTCCACCCATAATGGGATGGAGAGAGAGTGAGCCAATCAGTAGTAAGGGGCGTGTCTCTCTCATGATGGGGAGGAGAGAGAGTGAGCCAATCAGCTGTAGGGGGCGTGTCTCTCATAATGGTGAGGAGAGAGAGTGAGCCAATCAGCTGTAGGGGGCGTGTCTCTCTCATAATGGGGAGGAGAGAGAGTGAGCCAATCAGTAGTAGAGGGCGTGTCCACCCATAATGGGGGAGGAGAGAGAGTGAGCCAATCAGTAGTAGAGGGCGTGTCCACCCATAATGGGGGAGGAGAGAGAGTGAGCCAATCAGTAGCAGGGGGTGTGTCCCACACATGATGGGGTGTAGAGAGAGTGAGCCAATCAGCAGTAGGTGTGAGCAAGAGGAAGATCTGAAGAAAGACTGTTGAAAGAGAGATGGCTGAGAGACATTATAAAAGAGAAAAGTTCAGAGGAACATCTGTGGAAAAATACCAACTGTGTTTCTCAGAAATCGCTTACTGCACCTTTAAACCCTTTTAATGAAGGGTGAAGAGTGTGATTTTAGCACCACTAGGGGCACTAATTGAATTTTTAGCAAATAGATAGATATCAGTATTTTCTAAAGAAATGTTTGCATCACTCACATTTTTCCCTGAAAACATAAAAATCGAAAAAAAAAAATTTCATAATTCAGTTTGGTTTAACTAGTAATGCAGAAATCACACACTGCAGCTTTAAAGGGGGGTTATTATAGTTAAATAAAAGCATACAAAACTTTCGTTACTTGAAAGATAAACTTAACCAAAATAAATATAAAAATTAAGTTTATTTTATTTCAGCTAGTTGCCAAAGTACCATTTCTCCTTTCATTTATTTTAACTTCATGTACTGAAATAACTGTTAACTATAACTGAAAAAAAATAAATAATAAATAATAATAAAAAATAAATGTAGATGGGTGAAAAACTTATTAAAAAAAACCAATAAAATTAATAAATCTTTTAGTTAATTAAAATAAATAAATAAATGTAATATATAAAATAAAAACTGATTAAATAGGAATAAAAACTAGAAAAGGAATACAAATATCACAGTTAAAGTCAGCATGAAATCAAATTTGGCACTAGTTATTTTCTTAACGCATGCTACTGGTCTTATGGTCATTTTTTGTTTTGTTTAATAGCCATTTCATTGTTATGAAATGTTATTGTCATAGACTGGAATGTGTCTTTCAGACGAGTGGAGAGAAGGTGAGCAAACTCAGTCTGGTGGATCTGGCCGGCAGTGAAAGAGCAGATAAAACCGGAGCTGGAGGAGAGAGACTCAAAGAAGGCAGCAATATTAACAGGTTAAAGACACACACACACACACACGCACACACACACACACACACACACACACACACACAGGTTTCCATGTTTAATAGGTACTTTCCATTGACATACTGAATTATACTGTACAAACCCTACTCTTAAACCAACCTACAGTACCATCACAGAAAACTTTCTGCATTTTACATTTTCGAAAAATATAATTCTGTATGATTTATAAGCTGTTTTAAAAAATCTCAATATTGTCCCCCAATAGTATAGGGAACCACACACACGTTTGTTTTCAGTTTGGGGGGGTTTCGCTGTTCCTAAATTAAATGATAAGATTAGTCATCTGATATTTGTCCATTTAGACACTATTTTTGTTTATCCCTTTACCTTGAAAACACTATCATTTACACATATTTCACTGTATTCTTGTATTCATGTGTGTGTTCAGGTCTCTCACAACTCTCGGACTGGTGATTTCGGCATTGGCGGAGCAGGGCGCAGGAAGAAACAAGAGCAAATTTGTTCCTTACAGAGACTCGGTGCTCACATGGTTACTGAAGGTGACGATGAGCGTTATTTTAACACTGCACACCTTGTTAGACTCTAATATTAGTCTTCAAGGAGTAGTTTGGCTCAAAATTAAGGTTTTGTCATTCTTTTCTCACACTCATCATGTCAATCAGTCCCTGAATGCTGATATTTTTTTCTGTGAAACACAAGAAGTTTTGTTCATGCAGCTCTTTTAAAATACACTGTTCATATTGGCCGGCAAGATCCGAAAAGTACAAAGAAACGCATCGATTTGAGTTGTTGTTATGGAAAAGGTGGACAACTTTCTGATGTAAATTCCTCTTTTTTTGAATGTCAGGACAGTTTAGGAGGCAACAGTCGTACCGCTATGGTCGCCACGATTAGTCCAGCAGCCGACAACTACGACGAGACTCTGTCCACGCTACGGTACGCCGACCGCGCCAAAAGCATCGTTAATCACGCTGTGGTTAACGAAGATCCAAACGCCAGGATCATCCGAGAGCTGAGAGAAGAGGTGGAGAAACTGCGCAGTCAGCTGACCGAGGCTGAGGTACGACACACTAACACCTGTCTGCTGTGTGAAAGACATGAACTTTGACCCCGAGTGCATTCAAAAGTGCTTTTCTGTGTGTGAAGTCAATGAAAGCTCCTGATCTGAAAGAGAGACTAGAGGAGTCTGAGAAGCTGATCCAGGAGATGACGGTGAGCTGGGAGGAGAAACTCAGGAAGACGGAGGAGATCGCACAGGTATTAAACACAGGTCACAGGTCACATTAGCTATGTTTACATCCAAAGTTGCGAATTTAACCCTGTGGGGTTGTTCGTTTCAGTCACACTCGGGGTGTTCGGGTCCAAATGGACCCAAAGGGTGGGATTCATATTTTAAAAAAAAAAATCATGATTTTTTTTTTACTCGTTTTTTATAATATTTTTTCTTTTTTGGTGTTTTGAGAGAATTTCACAAATAAAAAAAAATTATAATTAGTATTAATGCAATAATTATGACAAAATTTCCCCCCATTGAACATAATATAATTATAAAAAAAAAATTTTTTTAAAAGCTGTATTTCATTTTAGAGTCAAGCCTAGGCCCCATAAAAGCAATTTTTGAAATGAGATGGATGCCATCTGGTGGACAAACTGAGCATTTTAAAAATGCAAAACACATATAATCTGAATTTTTTGGTGCGTGTGTGTCTCTGGATGTGTCTGTTTTGCACTCTTGATGTTTTATAGATTCACCCCTTCACTGTTGTGTGCTTTTTTTCAAGATCGTGGCTGATTTGTAGATTGTACGCACAAACAAACTCAGTATTTTCACATTTTTTGCCAATTTCCCATTCATTTTCCATGCGGGTCCATTTGGACCCGAAAACCCCAAGTGTGACTATTTTTTTTACAACCACTTAGACTACTCATTTTCATCCTGTCCCCAATTTCCCCAATGTGTTCAAATACCAAATACCAACGAAGTCACCAAATTTCGGACCATTCCGAGGAAGCTGAGATTTAAAAAAAAAAAAAAAAAGTATTTAAATTGTATTTAAATATAAAATTAAATTCCGTTTCCATCCAGTGAGCCAAAGAGAACAAAATCGTCACTTCTTGATAAACTGGCGCCAAAGTTGGGTCCCAGAAGTCCATTCCATTAGGACATGATAACTAATAGGCCTTTAAACTACGAGGTTGTTCATTGATAGCGTTTGTTTCTGTTGAAGCCATCAGCCAGCATTATTTAAGCATATTTAGTGTTTAACTGTGGATTTGCTAGTGAAAAGTTACATTACCCATGATGCTGTACAGACAATTACACCAATCAGAGAGTCGAAGCGAGCAGCATGCTCCAAAAGGTCTCTTTAGCTCCGCCCACTCCCATGTGTATATATTTATGTCCCATATTTATACGTATTTTGCAATAAACTTAAAATATAATTTTTATATAAAAATAATAAACATTTGTAAATTAGTAGTTTTATATATTTTTTTAATTGTTCTTAGTTCAATTATGCTGTTCTCAATGCTTGTAGTTCTTTTTACCTTTGTGTTTTAGTTCGATTTTCTTTTTTTTTGTTGTTGCTTCAAATCAAAGTTTGCAATGTAATGATTCAACTGATTGGTTGGTTTCATGGTTTATAACGCTTTAACGAAGACTATTTTGAAATCCCGATGAGAAAAATACTTGGTGGCGGATGCTAATGCACTTTTTGCATTTTTTACGGTGATGATCCTTTTGTTATAATTGTGGGAATGGGGGATTTGTGGGTTTTTTTTGTATTTAAAGAAATGATGAAACTCCTCAGGACAGTCAGCTAATCACACAATGGCTTCGGTCCTCTGAATTGAATCTGGTTCTTTAGGAGCGACAGAAGCAACTGGAAAATTTGGGAATTTCTCTGCAGTCGTCTGGGATCCGAGTCATTGATGATAAATGTTTCCTGGTCAATCTGAACGCAGACCCCGCCCTCAACGAGCTGCTTGTGTATTACTTAAAGGTACAGACACGATTGAATGGAAATTAGTGTTACCTTCTCAGCTTGATTATTTCACAACAATTCACAGATGTAAATGTATGTACAATATATGCATGTATAAATGCTAAATCTGCTGTAATGATTTCAATTTGAAAGCAACATGTTTTAAAGGGTTGCACTTCCATTTGTGTGTGTTTATGCACAGGAACACACTCGTGTGGGCTCTGCGGACTCTCAGGATATTCAGTTGTGTGGTTTGGCGATTCAGTCGGAGCATTGTGTCATAGACATCAAACTAGAGTCGGGAGTCACGCTCACCCCGAAGAGAAACGCTCGGTAATCACACACACACTGATTTTACACACAAAAAAACATCATAAATGATGTCTAAAATTACAAACAGGGTTATTATAGTTAACTAAAACTAAAGCAATGAAGAAAAAAACTTAAATAAAAAAAATGTATTATAACTTAAATTTGTTTTATTTATTTCAGCTGGTTGCCAAAGCAACTTTATTTATATATATATATATATATATATATATATATATATATATAAGGGCTGTGCAAGGATTAATTGCGATTAATCGCATGCAAAATAAATTTGTGTTTACATAATATATGTGTGTGTGCTGTGTATAATTATTTTGTATACATAAATATACTCATGAATGTAGATATATTAAAGAAAATGTTTCATTCATATATATATATATATATATATATAATATAGATTATATATTTATATATATATATATATATATATATACAGTATTTACGTGCAAAGAATTAAATATAATAAATATCAATATATCCATACATGCATGCATATGTATTTATATACCTATACAAAATAATTATACACCGCACACAAACATATATTATGTAAACACAAACTTCGCAATTAATATTAATAATCGCAATTAATCTTTGCACAGTCGTAATATTTTAAAAAACATAATAATTCTTAAGTAATGGTATTGTAAAGAAATTGTAATTTAGAATAAAATAGAATATAACAACTGCACATTAAAATACATTAGATATTTATAATGAACTAAACTATAATAATGAACTAAATATTGTTTATGCAGGGTGTAAACTTACATTAAAGGGTTAGTTCACCCAAAAATGAAAATTCTGTCAGTATTTACTCACCCTCATGTTGTTCCAACCCCGTAAGACCTTCGTTCATCTTCGGAACACAAATTAAGATATTTAAGATATTAAGATCGCTCCTGCATACAGTCCATAGGCTTCTTGAGGGAATAACTCTTGCTGTCCTCGAAAAGTCATCAAAGACATCGTTAAAATAGTCCAAGTGACTACAGGGGCTCAATCTTAAGTTTATCAAACGACGAGAACACTTTTGTGCGCAAAAACAACAAAAATAATGACTTTATTTCAACTATTCACTTCCTTCTCCATGAGCCTGTAAGTCAGTTAACGTAGTGTGATTGCGTAGAGCTACGTCACACGTAGGCTCACTATTGGCCGACGCTGGTCATGTGTGTGTGATGCGTGTGACGTACAATAACAGAAGCTTACGCTATTAAACTAGTAACCTGACTCGCGCAGAGGGAGAAATAAACCAATAGTTGAAATAAAGTCGTTATTTTTGTTGTTTTTTTGCGCACAAAAGTGTTCTCGTCGTTTGATAAACTTAAGATTGAGCCCCTGTAGTCACTTGGACTATTTTAACGATGTCTTTAATGACTTTTCGAGGACAGCAAGAGTCATTCCCTCAAGAAGCCTATGGACTGTATGCAGGAGCGATCTTAATATCTTAAATATCTTAATTTGTGTTCCGAAGATGAACGAAGGTCTTACGGGGTTGAAACAACATGAGGGTGAGTAAATACTGACAGAATTTTCATTTTTGGGTGAACTAACCCTTTAATTGCATTAACACTATTACATATGCTCTTAACCTAAAATGTTGATGTTCTGTATGATACTTATTGATATGCTCCATAGCCACAGATAGTAAGAATATGTGTACGGGACATGTGGTAATTCATATACGGTGTGTATCTGTGTGCAGCACGTGTGTAAATGGAGCGGTCATCTCGTCTCCTGTCCAGCTGCATCATGGGGACCGAATCCTCTGGGGAAACAACCACTTCTTCAGGTCAGCGAGACACATTTACACTCTGGTCAAGTGCGAGTTGTAGGTTTAATAGTTTCTGATCAGGTGATCAGATTGGGTGTCTAATAAAATTAAAACTCTCAAATGACCTTTAAAAAACAATGTCAAAAACCTACAGTATGTGTAAAAGTGTGTACCGACTGGCGTCTGTCTTCTCTTGTGTTTCTCAGGATCAGCGTGTCTAACATGTATCGTGTTGGCGTGGAGGATGAGGAAGGGTGTGTGATGAAGGCTGGTCTTCACCCCGAGTGTGTCGATGTGGACGTAGACCGTCTCAGTCACGGCTCTAGTGACGCCAGCTTCAGTTTTGAGTCCGCACAGACAGAAGTCATGATGAAAGCGCTGGGAAGCAATGGTGAGGGACATGACACTTAACAGACAATCTGTTACACAATCAATAGAAAGGGTTTTAAAATAGTGTTCATTTTGTCAAATGTCTTTTTTAGTTTTTCTGGGCATTTAGTCTAGTTTTAGTCTTAGTCACAGTTTCGTCACGCTGCATGATGGTTAAATTGATAATAGGTTAAGGATTATGTTGCTCCGACAACACAACAACAATTAATCACATCTAAAATGAAAGTTTGTGTTTACATAATATATGTGTGTGTACTGTGTATAGTTATAAATACAGACATTTGCATGTATATATTTAGGATTTTTTTTCTTTTATATAATATAAATGATGTATAAATATATATACATGCAAATAATTCTTAATTATATACGTATGTGTGTATTTATATATACAAAATGTTTACACACAGTACACACACATACAGGTGAAACTCGAAAACTTAGAATATGGTGCAAAAGTTAATTTATTTCAGTAATTTAACTTAAAAGCTAATATATTATATAGAGTCATTACATGCAAAGTGAGATATTTCAAGCCTTTATTTTTATAATTGTTTTTTTTTTTTTTTTTACTTTATTTTTATAATTTTAAAATGGTTATAATTGTGATGATTATGGCTTACAGATAAGAAAACCTTTTCACAATAGGGATGGGCAACGATTAATCGTGATTAATCGCATCCAAAATAAAAGTTTGTGTTTACATAATATATGTGTGTGTAGTGTGTATAATTAATTTGTATATATAAATACCCATACATGCATGTGTATATTTAAGAAATATGTGCATGTATATATTTTATATATATTTATTCACTATTAATATTATATATAAATATTTGATATATTAATAACACATTTTTCTTATATATATACATGCATGTGTGGGTATTTATATATACAAAATAATTATATACACACACATATATTATGTAAACACAAACTTTTATTTTGGATGCGATTAATCGTTGCCCATCCCTATTTCACAATATTCTAATTTTGAATTTGGGGTTTTCATAAGCTGTAATCCATAATCATCAAAATTATAAAAAAAATAAAGGCTTCTCACTTTGCATGTAATGAGTCTATATAATATATTAGTTTCAACTTTTAAGTTGAATTACTGAAATAAATGAACTTTTGCACCATTTTCCAATTGTCATATGAGAATTTTAGTGTGAATTTGAACACAGTAACGTTATATGCCAATATTGTTTTCAATAAAAAACCGATCCACTTTTCCATGTTGATAAGAGCATTAAAATGAGAAAAAAATAATTGGAAATCAATAGACATTTAGAATAGATAAAAATGCGCGATTAATCGTGAGTTAACTATGACATTAATGCGATTAAGTATTTGAATCGTTTGACATCACTAATGTATGAGTGAAATGTGTCTGTGTGTCTCTCTCAGACCCGATGCAGTCGGTGCTTCACTCTCTGGAGCGCAGACATGAGGAGGAGAAGCGTTCGGCTCTGGAGCGCCAGCGGCTGATGTACGAGCAGGAACTGCACCATCTGCGCAGACGCCTGTCATCAGAGCTGCAGACGCAGGGCTCTCATCTGCAGCATCATCACAGCAGCGAGAGTCTCCACGTGAGCTCGGCCTCCTCACAGAACCGCCTGCGCCAGTGGACCGAGGAGAGGTGGGAAACACTACTTTACCTCAATGGCTACATGCTAGTTATCAGATTGACGTCTCAATCGGACTGAAAAGCCTTTATGTAAACATGTTAATCGAGCCGATTGAAAGGGGTGCTTTATTCCTTTCTAATCCGATCTGGAGAACATGTTGATGGGATTGAAAACCGAAACTGAAAGGACTGTGTCATATAAATGAGTGTCTGTGATTCTCCTTTCACTTCGCGTCTGTGAAGTGGAGCAGGACGACGTCCCACCAGTCCTTGTTTCGGATTCTCCTCCACAGATGACGTGATAAATATAAGCATCGCTCACGGCGCAACCGTTTTATATGCTCAATGTCTCCAAATTACGACCAGAAATGGATAAATATGATGTTATTTAACCCTCTGATGGTCTTCCTTTATGAGTCACGTCCTGGGCCTTCCCGGTCAGAAGTGACCGGAGGCCTAAAAATGAAACTTCTTCCATCCCAGTAAAACCAATGCAATTTATTTTTGTTCTATAATATTTATTCTTTTTAATTTAGTATTTTGAGACAATTTGATTGAATTTATTAATATTTATGCAATATTTATGGTCTATTTTTTCAATGGAAATATATATATATATATATATATATATATATATATATATTTTTTTTTTTAATATTAATGCATTATTTTTTTTAATGTAGAGTCTAGGCCTTCAGAAAATATTAAAAAAATTAAAAAATATTTTTTGAATAAAATTAGCACCATCTGGTTACAGTATAGAGAAAAAGCGTAGAATCATATTGTAACTACTAGATGGCATGTACAGCTCTGTATGGAGAGGCATGTGAATTCCTCAGCTGTTTATGAACACATTTTTTTTTTTTGGTGGATTTCAATATATAATTGAAACAATATCAAAAACTATTTCTTATTAAAAAATGTGTAAAAAAAAAAAATGTGAATTTTTGTGTTTTTGTCAATTTCCCATTCATTTCCTATGGGGGTCATTTTTGACCAATTTTTTTTTGTATTCACATGCCAAATGACAAAAAAAGTCACCAAGTATCATAACCTTCCAATGAAGCTGTGATTTTTAATAATTCAAAACAGAAAATTATTCGGTCAGAAGTGACCGTGAAGTGACCATCAGAGGGTTAAACCAACAGGAAACTCTGTGTAATCGTTCAGTGTGCACATGCCAAAAAAAAAATTGTGACATAAAAACGCACACATTAACCCGATGACATGTTTAGCGTTCATAAACACTCATCCATCGTAATGAATTTAGTCCAAAAGTTGTGCATGTAAACGGAGCCAATGCGTTTCGACTTGTATTATAATCCACAGAAAATATTTGGTGTGTGTGTGTGTGTTGTAAATCTCATGCTTCATGTGGTCTCAGGGAGGCTTTGATGAGCCGAAGTCTGCGTAAGCTCCGAGAACAGATCGTGAAGGCCAATCTGATGGTGCAGGAGGCTGGATTCATCGCCGAAGAGCTCAACAAGAAAACCGAATATAAAGTCACTCTGCAGATTCCTGCTGCCAACCTCAACGCCAACCGCAAGGTCAGGACAGACACTGTGTGTGTGTGTGCGCATGGGATTGATTGTTGAAGCATTTATCCAGTCACATTTATATATATATATATATATATATATGAAGAGTTCAGATGCAAAAGCCTCTAAATGCCATTTGAAATTTTCTTCTTTAATGATGATTTTTATCAAGCTTGTATATTTAAGTTCAGTGATTTCACTTAAATGGCAATGATAATTACCTATTAATTGTTATTTAAGTGAAATTACTGAACTTAAATATACAAGTTTGACAAAAATCATCATTAAAGAAGAAAATTTCAAATGGCATTTAGAGGCTTTTGCATCTGAACTCTTCATATATATATATATATATATATATATGAAGAGATCAGATGCAAATGAAATTTTCTTCTTTAATGATGATTTTTATCAAACTTGTATATTTAAGTCCAGTAATTTCACTTAAATAACAATTAATAGGTAATTATCATTGCCATTTAAGTGAAATTACCAAACTTAAATATACAAGTTTGATAAAAATTATCATTAAAGAAGAAAATTTCAAATGGCATTTAGAGGCTTTTGCATCTGAACTCTTCATATATATATATATATATATAAAATGTGTGTGTATACTGTAAATATGTACAGTACATATTGTATGCACATGCATGCATTATGCATACAGTATATATATGTTTCAAAAGATTTCTGTTAAACTTTGAAAAAAACGAGTAAATACTGACAGAATTTTATTTTTAATTCTGAAGCATACTTCATCAGTTTAGTCTTTAAACATGAAGAGTCATGGAACTTCACTGAAAGTGGTTCAGGGAATGATTTGGACTTTACATTAGAGGACCGTGTTGAATTCTGGGTTAGGGTGAAAGTGCTGCTTTAATACAGATTGATGTTCTCCGTTCTGCAGCGGGACACTGTTCTCAGCGAGCCGGCGGTGGAGGTGAGGAGGAAGAGCAAAGGGAAGCAGATCTGGGCCATGGAGAAGATGGAGAACCGGCTGGTGGACATGAGGGATCTCTACCAGGAGTGGAAGGACTTTGACGAGGACAATCCTGTATGTCAACTCACATGAGAACTTTATGACCTGTGTGATTGTGTGTTTGTATTTGTGAGTGTTTTATTGGAGATATTAAACGTGTTCATCTCATCCCTGCTGTCTGTGCTCAGGTTATGCGTTCCTACTTCAAGCGTGCCGATCCGTTCTTCGACGAGCAGGAGAATCACAGTCTGATCGGTGTGGCGAACGTTTTCCTGTCCTGTCTGCTGTACGACGTGAAGCTGCAGTACGCAGTGCCCATCATCAACCAGAAGGGGGAGGTATGTCCAAAACAGATGAGTTATGATGTGGATATTTTGTTTAGAAAAGGGTATTGATTTCATATCGTATTTTATACCTTAAGGAAAGACGCCTCAGGTGAATAGGATAAAAAAAATGAAAGGTGTCTGGAAAAAAATGAGAGGAGCTGAAATAGTCAAACATGGTGAAAATAATGTGTTTTATGAACATTCAAGCACGAGTCTAAAATCAAGACTTTATAAAATGCCCCCTTTAACTAATATTAAGAATCTAATATTATATAATATAATCTACTATACTATATAATATAATCTAATATCTAACTAATATTAAGAAGATCTTATTAAGAATTGCAAATGTTTTTTTTTTTTTTGTATTATACGTTTTCTGAAATGTTACAGTATGTTTAAATATGGAAATGAGGCACTAATTAAATATGCACTTCCAGAATAAAAGGTTAAAAATAGGTTTCATTTTGTTGATATAGTAAAGGTTTTTACATAAAAAAGAGTTTTGGATAATTATTTTGATCGCTCCATAAATCAGAAAATAGCCAGAAAAATTTTGTTCATCATGTTTTTATACAGAAATAGCCAGAAAAACTTTTTTCACCATGTTTTTATATATAAATCATGCGAATGTGTTGTGAATATGAACAAACCCTTCTGTAAAAACCTTCAGAACATAAACAAGAATAAAACTGTTAAAGTTTGGTGTTTTTAAAGCTCACTCAAACTCACCACCTTTAAAGATATTCATTATAATTGAAATCTACACTAAAGTGTAATAAAATAAACACTTGCATGGTGTCTTGTTGTCTTAAAGGGATCGTTCTCCCAAAAATACAAATTTTGTCATCATTTACTCACCCTTAATTTGTTCAAACCCTGTATGATTTTTTTTTTTTCTTCTGTTGAAAGAAGAAGATATTTTAATATATTTAATGTTGGTGACCAGACAGTTGACGGTAGCCATTGACTTCCATAATATTTTTCTTTGTCAAAGTCAATGGGTACCAATGGTCACCAACATTAAATATATTAAAATATCTTCTTCTTTCAACAGAAGAAAAAAAAAATGTTGATAACCAGAGAGTGGATGGTAGCCATTGACTTCCATAATATTTTTCTTTTTTTGTTCCTATTATTGAAGTCAATGGCTACCATCCACTCTCTGGTTACCAACATTCTTCAAAATATCTTCTTTTGTGTTCAACGGACGTAAGAAACTCAAACCGGTTTGGAACAACTTGAGGTTGAGTGAATTTAATTTTCAGTTTTAGGTGAACTGTCCCTTTAAGTTCATGCATCGTTCGTCACAGTCCTGACAAACTTCAAAGGAAGTGATGAACTAGCGCTGGTTTTGTGTGTTTGCAGGTGGCAGGTCGTCTTCATGTTGAAGTCGAGTGTCTGAGTGGAGAACTGGAGGAGCGTGAGACGGGGGGCGGAGACTCCGAGATCAGTCCTGACGGCGAGCTGCAAGAACGCAAACTTGCGTGCATGGTCAGTTAGGAGAGGAAATCTCCAATTATTATTCATTAAATATATCATTTGTTGAGTGTTGGACATTTTCTGTTTGCAGATCAAGGTGTTGCAGGCGACAGGACTACCTCAGCACCTCTCCAACTTCGTGTTCTGTCAGTATCACTTCTGGGCGCAGCAGGAGCCGGTGTTCATCGCTCCAGATGTCGGGCTGAGCGCTCCCAGCAGCAGAGAGCCACAGAGTCTGGTGCTGTTCAACAGCTGCAAGGTTAAAACACTCACGAAGTTATCCTAAATACCAGTTTCCCAGTCAGAAATCGGACATGAATGCCCTCTAAAGTCAGAGATCATTTTGATTCTGACTGCTACTTCTCCTTGTCTTGTCATTTAAAGAATTGCATGTTTACAAAAATGAATAACCATTTGAAGCATTTTGGATGTTTTATAAACTGTGAAATTAGCCTGTGTTTGACCAAATTGTTCACAAGCTGACTATCTAGATGGCGTGGTAAAACTATATAGCAGGAGATTGACTGGCTTGACTTTAAAGGAGTTGTTGACTTTTGACAAAAACTTTAGGCAAGGCGACCATTTGAGCTTATAAAATTTAAACTTTGTTATTATTTTTTTAAATGAGCGATCGTTTCGCTTTATAAGACCCTTATTCATCGTCTGGAATCGTTTAAAGCCCTTTGAACAGTTTGCAGTTTGCACTGAAACTGTCTTTTTGACCTTGAACCGTTTGGTTCCCATTGAAGTCCATTATATGGAGAAAAATCCTGGAATGTTTTCATCAAATACCTTAATTTCTTTTCGACTGAAGAAAGAAAGACATGGACATCTTGGATGACATGGGGGTGAGTAAATTATCAGCAAAAGTTTTTTGAAAAGTGAACTACTCCTTTAACTAGCCATTTTGGCTGGTTGAATTGTATATACAATATAAATATATTTCAATTGTAGTCTTTTAAAAAGGCTTCTGAAATTATAAACTAAGTGCAATGTAGTGTTGTCAAAAATAATAGATTTTTTCCATACATATGGATATCTCTCCGACAGTGAGTGACACACCCGCCTCTCCTCACTCACTTCACTCATTTGCTCCATATGAGTATTTGTGCTGTGCAGGGCTTAGATTGTGCGTATTGCACATAATTTGACTCATTCCTTCAGATTTTTGCTTTCAAACCCAAAGTGCATGTGCATAAAGCCTATAAGCTTAAGTTTTATTCTATAATATACATCAGTAATATCTCTGTGATTTTTTTTTTTTTGATGCCGAACAGGAAAAATCATCCACTCACTATTTCGCTTTCCTAGCCATGTTCTGTTTAAAATCTCAAACTATTTAATTGAACTAAATTTAACTTGTTGCTTAGTGATGGTGACGTGACGGTGTTGTAGTTTGTTTATAGCCAAACTTTAGATTACTATGTGTAGGCTTTAGGATTCATTAAAAACTGTGTGAACAAAACACGCAAGATTCTTAAACTCTTGTTTGTCACAGAGCTAATTTTCTGCAAAAATCCTATATATATATAATATATATATGAAGAGTTCAGATGCAAAAGCCTCTAAATGCCATTTGAAATTTTCTTCTTTAATGATGATTTTTATCAAACTTGTATATTTAAGTTCAGTAATTTCACTTAAATGGCAATGATAATTACCTATTAATTGTTATTTAAGTGAAATTACTGAACATAAATATACAAGTTTGATAAAAATCATCATTAAAGAAGAAAATTTCAAATGGCATTTAGAGGCTTTTGCATCTGAACTCTTCATATATAAACCAGACAATAATAGGTCATACCTGCAGAGCTCTATCACATTACAGTAAAACATGTTGTCCTCTCTTGTTTTTCCTTTTATGTACAGTACAAACTGTGTTAGTCATCATCTCTTTCCTCATCTGTAGATTCTGGAAGTGGCCGTAACCGAAGACTTCCTGGAGTTTCTGATGGACGGAGCCATGGCTGTTGAGGTCTATGGTCACAAACAGGCAAACCCGCGCAGGAATCTGGCTCTCTGGGACCTTGGGGTGATTCAGGCGAAGACTCGCTCTCTCAGAGAGAGGTACACCTGCCTTTTATAATCCCCCCTGGAACATTAATATTCGTCACTGATTATTTCTGTGACCGCAGAATTGATTTAGTCAATGTTCAGATGATCGTGGGTTTCCCAAACTGGGGTTCGTGATTTGATAAAAAGCTTAATGTATAAAAAAACAACAAAAATATATATAAACATCAAAGTAAGTCTCTTATTATAATAGTATTACGTAAAATAATACTAAATATAAATAAAATATATTCTTTCGTTATGACTGAACCAACATTGTTTTAAATAAAGATTTTAAAATAATTTATTTTTACATTAGTCTAAATAAAATGCTTAAAATATAAATGTAATATTTTCTTTGTTTACCTGCATGTCATGTTACTATGAACCAACATTAATGTTTAATAAATTATTTTAAAATCTTTATTTTGAAACAGTCTAAATAAAATGCTAAATTAATAATTACTTATTAAAATGATTTAAATATTGACTTAATTAATTGAAGGGGTACTTCAAGTAAATATTTTGGATTTTGGTTTGATACAATTTTGAGAATCCCTGAACTAGGGTGAACTAGGGCTTAAAAGGGAAATACCATAATTTAAAAGGAAAGTACATAATATACATAATATATTATATTTTAGTTTTTAACTTATTATTTTTTATTTTACATAATATATTTTAGTAAGTATTTTATTTAGACTAATGTAAAATAAATTGATTTAATTTTTTTTTATTTTAAAACAATGTTGGTTCATAGTCACATAACGAAAAAAATATTTTATTTATATTTGGTAATATTTTACATAATACTATTTTAGTAAGAGTTTTACTTTATATATATATATATATAAGGCAATATAATATAAGGTATATAACAAATATATATATATTTGTTATATACCTTATATTTTTATATACCTTAGGCTTTACCATGCATGCTCTTAGTGAGAGCAAAAGGAAGCATGATTGTGAACACCCTTATATGGAGATGGTTGGGCGTGTCTTATGCTAATGACTAACTGCAGGCTCATGGCTCCTTTCTTACAACAGAATCTGAATTGATCAACATCAGAATTGTGAAAGGGGTTTTATTTGTTTATAAAGATATTTTTAAATGAATGTATACATATATTGTTATTTAAAGTTGTATTACTCTTGCGTTTGCCATGCATGTAGACTTTGATGCTGATATGCCGTTAAATAATAAATAGGAGTTAACATTTTTTTATCATATCAGTCAATAATTCTAACGCCAAAAACAGGTTGTTTTTCACGACCATTTTCCATGCTCTCGGATGAAATGGTGTTTCATGTGTGCAGGTGGAGTGAAGTGACCCGCAGGCTGGAGCTCTGGGTGCAGATCCTGGAGCTGAACGATGCTGGAGACTTTGTGCCGGTGGAGGTTCAGCCAGCGAAGGACGTCTGCTCAGGAGGAATCTTTCAGCTGAAACAGGTCTGTGGATGTTAAAGTCAAAATTAAGGATGTGTTCTGAGTTTGTCACACCACAGAAAAATGTTGTTTTTAGCCACCCAGCTATATATGAATAATAAAAAAGCCGCCAAGTAAATAAAATAAGCTATCAAAAAATGAGCAGTATTCTCTCCTCTCAAGCGCTGAAACCTGTTTTATGGTCTAACTCCACAATTCAGTACTTCACAGTCTTTATAATATGTTTTAGCAATACATTTCTAACATGTTTAGAATTGCCTTCATGATCTGACCTATGATGCAGTGTGTCCTAATGCGGTTCATGAATGTGTGGCAGGGTCAGTCCAGGCGTGTTCAGGTGGAGGTTCGTTCGGTCCAGGACTCCGGCACCATGCCTCTGATCACGGAGTCTGTGATCAACATCTCCATCGGCAATGTGGAGGTCCATCAGACTCGACCTGGCAGAAGCACAGAGACCCAGAGGGTGAAGAAACTCTTCTTTACTGTCTTATCTCATTCACCAAATCTGGGTGTGAAATGTTTTCTCACATACATCTTGATTCACTAACAAGTCACTCAAATTTTTCAACCAACTCAAACCAGACCTACACTAAAATAGCAGATAACCTCAAAAACATGTAATGCATATAGCAAATATTATTTTATTTATATTTTTTTTCTAATTTGTCCAACAATAAATCTTATTGTATAATTGAATCTAATATTTTAACACTTAATATGTAAAGAAAATGATCAGTTTTGGTATGCAGTTTTATTTCAGTATTATTTGTATTTTATTAATATTTTGAATTAGCTTTATATTTTTTTGTTAATTTTTATTATTTTGGCTTACATTGTGCTTTTGTAAATTTTATTAGGTATTTTTTTGTATTGATTTAATAATTGTGTGTGTGTGCGTCTCTGTGCGTGTATTACTTTTTATTAGAGCCAGACCGATATATCGGCAGGCCGATATTAGGCATTTTCCAAATTATCGGTATCGGCAGTTATATTGGCCGATAAGTGAATATTTTGTATCATATTTTGATTATGAATATTTTAACAAAATTTGTGACTATCATGTCCAGTTGCTGCTGTTAAATAAGCCGAGAATGAAGCGGAATTTGCTAGTAATAGTTGCATTATGTTGTTACAGTGTAGTCCTTTTAACTCTTGACAACGTGACTGAAGTATTTCTTTAATAGCACGTGACGGTTAAAGCAATTAGACGTATCATCTCTCCTTGGCCTGTTATATTGAAAATGTATGTTTTACAATTTGTTGCGCGTTTCTGAAATAATAATAATAGAAAAAATATCGGCCGATATATCGGATTTTAAAACCAATAAATATTTGTATCGGACTTCAAAATCCTTTATCGGTCGGACTCTACTTTTTATTTGTCTCCAGTTAGTAATTTTAGTGCTTCAACTTAAAATTATGAGTTAGTTGCAGAGGAAACATTTCTGACATTTTACGTAGTTTATTTTTCATCTTTTATTTTGTATTTTATTTTAGTTCAGCTTTAAGATAATTTAGTTAATTTAAATAGTTTTAGTTTAGTTAAAGATAATAGTCCTGATGCCATTATATGCCATTATTAATAATTATGCCACTTGCAGAACATAGTAAGTAGTTTACAACTTTAATAGTATAATGCTTAATATGTAACCAAAATGATAATTTCTGCATAATAATTGAAAATTTGAAATTGTCAAAGAGTTCAGCATGTGTGCTCTTATTGTCCGAGAGCTAAAGGAAGCTTAGTGCTCAAAGCCCATATATGGGCGTGTCTTATGCTTATGGCTCCTTATTTAAAACAGAATCTGAATTGATCAACATCAGAATCGTGTCTAAAGTTTTTCCGTCTTATTTTTGAAGGTGGAAGATAAAGACGTGGACAGTTATCAGGTAATGATTTTTAGGCTTTTTTAAAATATGTAAATGAAGTCTGTGATGATTGGCAAATGTGGTGTTTCTCGCTGTAGGAGTTTGATCTGGAGAGACTCAGGGCCCAGTGGCTCATGGCTCTAACTGAACGACAGGAATATCTGGACCAACGTCTCCAGAAACTTGTTGGCAAGCAAGGTAGGAACCCAGCATCAAACGTGTTTCAGCTTGTGATGAGATTCAGAAAAGTGATCTTTCTTCTGACATAGATAAGTCAGAAGAGGACGTGGAGAGCGAGTCCCAGCTGCTGGAGTGCCGTCTCACACTAACAGAGGAGAGAAACGCTGTACTGGTGCCCTCTGCTGGCAGCGGTATCCCAGGAGCCCCTGCGGAGTGGTAGATGCTCATCAGTTCTTCCACATTTATCACTTGTTATGCTTTGATTTCTAGAACATCTTTTCATTTAAACAAACATAGGACTAGCCGTATCTAACCATAGCCACCTTTTAAGGGCCGTGACTCACCAAAACAACGCTTTCTTTCTCTCTCATCTCATTTCTCCGACCGTGAGTGACGCACAAATCCGCCTTTCCTCACTCACTTCTTTCATTTCCTCCGGATTATGAATGTTTTTGGTGTTGCAGGGCTTGAAATTTGCTTATTGTGTGTAATTTGACTCATTCCAGCAGATTTTGGTGCGCGCACATAAAGCCGCCTCTCAGAACAGAGTTATTTTTCGCTGCTTATTGCACTTAAACAGTCAAATACATACAAAATAATGTCCAAATGCACGTCTTGGTGAGTATTCACGTGTAAACAGTTGAACGTGAACAGTTTAGAAAGAAAACGCATGTGTAACAGTATAATGGATCCGTGCGTCTTTAAGGTCTTAAAGTGACAGTAGCCTAATAAACATGCTGCCAAATTATGAGATCATATTACAAATATGGTATTAATGTCTAAATTCTTGCCAGTAAAAATGTTGAGTAGCTTTTTCTTGCATGCAGGCACAGAGCGCACATGCTAGTCGACAGTCACCTTTTTGGTTTGTTGAAGCGCAGCTTTTTGTCCGAGACGCAGCCTATGTGAGACTACAACACAGTCGGCTTTTGTCGCTGCTAGTTCTTTGACGTGTGTCACAGCCTTAAAGTTCAAGTTCTAAAACAAAATCCAACACTCTGATTGGTTGATCTGACTGCTTCCTGTTCCTTCAGGGTTCCTGTGCCAGGGATGGAGAACCACATCCCAGTCATCTTCCTCGGCCTCAGGGGTAAATATTTGTAACTTTTATTTGGTATTTATTAGTTCACTTTTAGTTTTTATTTACTTTTACATTACATTTAATCATTTAGCAGACACTTTTATCCAAAGCTACAAACGAGAACAATAGAAGCAGTTAAACTAACAGTAGGACAACATTATTTATAATATAACACGTATTATTAGAACATATTTGTTTCCAGTTCAAATTATACTTTTAGTAAGTATACTTCTGTTTTCTAACATTTAGTCAATTTTTTATCATTTGTATTTTATTTTATTGTATTTCTGCTTTATTAAGAACATTTTTGTTTATTTATTTTCAGTTAACAATAATAGCCCTGATGTTATGTGTCTATTAACTGACATCAGAGAGCCGTGGAAATTAGAATTTCTGTTAAATGACATAAATATCATCATAATCTTTACTTTGAGTAATATATTTTACATCAGGTTCAGCTTTTCAGCTTTTCTCTCGACTCATCCTGAGTTGTTTGGTCTGTCATCTACAGCTGATGACTTCTACGATCATCTGTCGGCTCCTCTGGCTGGGGGTCTGGACGCTGTGCTGAACGGAGAAGATAAAGAGGATTTTATAGATTTACAGATGGTCAAACACCATGAGAGTGAGGTGAGCAGTAACACAGCAGTAACATAACAACTCCCTAGCAACTGTTCAAAACACCACAGCAACAAAAAAAAAAACACTGAGAGTAAATAAGCAACTCCTTAGCAACCACCTAGAACACCGCAGCAACAAATAAAACACTGAGAGCACCTTAGGAACTCCCTAGCAACCATCCAAAATGCTACAGTAACGTGATAAAAACATTGAAAGTACCTTAGCAACTTCCTAGTGACCACTCAGAACACTTCAGCAACATAAAAACACTGAGAGCACCTTAGCAACTCCCTAGCAACCATCCAAAATGCCACAGCCACATGATAAAAACATTGAAAGCACCTTAGCAACTCCCTAGTGACCTCTCAGAACACCACAGCCACATAAAAACACTGAGAGCACCTTAGCAACTCCCTAGCAACCATCCAAAACGCTACTGCAACATGATAAAAACATTGAAAGCACCTTAGCAACTCCCTAGTGACCACTCAGAACACCACAGCCACATAAAAACACTGAGAGCACCTTAGCAACTCCCTAGCAACCATCCAAAATGCCACAGCCACATGATAAAAACATTGAAGGCACCTTAGCAACTCCCTAGTGACCACTCAGAACACCACAGCAACATGAAAACACTGAGAGCACCTTAGTAACTTCCTAGCAACCATCCAAAATGCCACAGCCACATGATAAAAACATTGAAGGCACCTTAGCAACTCCCTAGTGACCACTCAGAACACCACAGCCACATAAAAACACTGAGAGCACCTTAGCAACTCCCTAGCAACCATCCGAAATGCCATAGCCACATGATAAAAACATTGAAGGCACCTTAGCAACTCCCTAGTGACCACTCAGAACACCACAGCCACATAAAAACACTGAGAGCACCTTAGCAACTCCCTAGCAACCATCCAAAATGCCACAGCCACATAAAAAACATTGAAGGCACCTTAGCAACTCCCTAGTGACCACTCAAAACACCACAGCCACATAAAAACACTGAGAGCACCTTAGCAACTCCCTAGCAACCATCCAAAACGCTACTGCAACATTATAAAAACATTGAAAGCACCTTAGCAACTCCCTAGTGACCACTCAGAACACAACAGCCACATAAAAACACTGAGATCACCGTAACTCACTAACAACCATCCAGTGCAATGCATTTGTTTGAAATAAAAAGAAAAGTTTTGATTTGTGAAGTCCGAGTCATCTCTCTCTTCACAGGTGAAGGCAGAGGCATCATGGGACTGCACCGTTCACAACAGTCCAGAGCTAAATCGAGCAACAGGGCCGGATCAGAGGGTTTACCTCACCGTCCGCGTCGTCGTTCTGCTCAGTCATCCCGCACAAATGCAGCTGGTCCTACGCAAACGCATCTGTGTGAACCTCACCGGACGACAGGTGTGACTCTTACTATGATGTCTTTAATTGATGATGTTATTTTTGTGCTTTGCTTTTTATCGATGTTATTTCTGGCCTGCAGGGTTTTGCTCAAAGTCTGTTTAGGAGGATGTCTCACCGCAGCTCACTTCACGGCAGCGGAGTCACGTTTGAGATCGTATCAAATATCCCAGGGGTACGTAAAGCACATGAGCAATATGCTACTGTTCACAAGTATGGGGTCAGTAAGGTTTTTATGTTTTCGAAAGAAGTCTCTTCTGCTCACCAAAGCTGCATTTATTTAATCAAAAATACGTTAAAATTGTGAAATATTATAACAGAAACTGAAATATGGTAACTGGTGTGTGTGTGTGTTTGTTCACAGGACATGCAGGGCTCTGAGGACAGGGAGATGCTTGCCCGACTGGCCACCAGCACTGATAACCTAGGACCCGACAGTGAAGCCGCCATTGAGAAATACCTGCGGAGTGTGTTAGCCGTGGACAACATCCTCACGCTGGACCGTCTCAGACAGGTCTGACATGTGTCATGGTCCTCAGAGCTGTTATATTCTTATTCAGGCATACAATACTAATTATGTACACACAGTATTGTATTGTAAGTACATTTACATGTCGTATTTGTATTTTGGTGAATAATTCAGGAGGTTTCAGTAAGGGAACATCTGACAGATAAAGGAAAGATTCCCAAACGCTGCCTCAGTTCACCCAATATACAGCGGGTAAGACCTGAACTACGTCTTTGAGCAAACATTCATCATGTAAATCAGATATGAAACCCAATCTGTTTATTTTGCAGCTCTCTGGCAGCAGGAAAGATCTGTCCACCAGCCAAGACTATAAAGTGAGGGGAAAAAAACGGCTTAAATTGTGGTTTTGTGTCACAGTTTGGTAAATACTTACAGTATATGCCACTATTTTCTCAGAGTATACATCAAGTATACTCTTTGCATTTTAGTCATTTGTTTCATTTTTATCATTTTTTCACTGTCCATCCAGACGTTCAGCTTGTTTACCGGTGGTTTGTGACTGTGCTTGACTTTCTTTAGGGTGTTTGGGACAGTCAGCAGGAGATTTCTGTGCCAACATCCTCCCCAAAGAGTACATCTCACCCATCATCAATACAAAGTCTGAACTCAGAGCCAGGTATCTGTCCTCGTCTGATACCTTTAAGTCAAGTCATCCTCATTCATACAATGTAGATTATTTCAAAGCTGCTTTACAGAGATTAACTTTAAATGTGTATATAAAATGAGTCATTAAAGGATTAGTTCACTTTTGAAAAAACTTTTGCTGATAATTTACTCACCCCCATGTCATCCAAGATGTCCATGTCTTTCTTTCCTCAGTCGAAAAGAAATTTAGGTTTTTGATGAAAACATTCCAGGATTTTCTCCATATAATGGACTTCAATGGGAACCGGATGGTTCAAGTATCAAAAGACAGTTAATAACAGTTTCAGATGCAGCTTCAAATGTCTTTAAACGACACCAGACGATGAATAAGGGTCTTATCATGCGAAACGATCGGTTATTTCAAAACTTATTCCAAAAATGTAACTTTTCTAAGGACAAATGCTAGCCTTGCTCTATTCTGTGAGGCGCGTTTGAAACGTCACGTATTACGTAATTACGTACAAAAGATCACGGGCAACGTAGCCGGAAGTACAGAATCAAAATCGTCCGACATCGTTGTTTCGTTGTTGGTGAGTAAATTATCAGCAAAAGTTTTTTCAAAAGTGAACTAATCCTTTAATGTAGAAGAAATGTGAAATTATTTTTGAATTTGGAGCTTTCTAGACTGAGAAAAGCCAGAAAATGTATTTTTGGCTTATGTGGATGAAAGACAACAACTCCCAGAATGCACTTGCTTTGCTGCCCTAGGAGGCCACGCCTACTGGTAACAGAGTGCAGTAGTTAAACAACAAGTCTAGGCTGCTAGTGAGTCTCCGTGATGAGTCTGCCCGAAAATGTGTTTCGAGATCGCCCAAAATGTCTAAAATTCGTTATGTTTACTGTGGCGAGCGGGACGAGTGAGGGCCGTGGGAGAACGGCGCGTGATTACCGATGAGCGACACCTGTGAGACGCACCGGTCTAATTTTCTTAGCAATGTTAAAACGCACATCAACCGATCACTTGTTTAGCGTTCATGTAAACATGACATCCAGATTCACCAACCGGATTGAATTCAGTTCGATTCAAACAAGTAAAGAATGAATGGTGACTACAGAAAGCAAAAGCTGGATCCCGGACATCGACGACCGGACATGTCTAAGAAAAGAGGATGGTAACCGCTACTACTCACCTTTCTCCACAGAACAAGAGCCTGTTAGCTTAGCTTCCAAACAAAGATGGCCGACACGGTGTTCATTCTATGAGTGAGTGAGAGTGCAGGACAAACCCTACTACTGACTGTAGTCTTCAGCCTCTGGACAAAAGATCCAAAATCCAATCAAAAAATACATAAATCTCTCGTCTCACGGGGATATGAGGGTGGAAAGCACGCTAATTTGAAAATACTACAGGTTTTCTACTAATACAAAGCTTAATGCTAAATCCTGAATTATCCCTTTAATATAGTTTAAGGTGACACAGTTGGTTTTATAGCGGCTCTTGAATAATGTTATTTTCCAGCTAAAGTTAGTTTTACAGGTGAAACAGAGGATACATTACCTGATGGAGTTAGCATAGCATAGCATAGCATCACTCTAGCGACCAGCTACAACTCTAGCAGTATGTCAGCAAGCACCACATTTCATCAGATGATGTTGAAAGTTGTTACTGATTATGTGTCTTTGACCTGCTGGTACTCTCAGCAGCACGGCATGCCGCTTTGTGTTAAACATAAATAAATAAAGTAGCTTTTATCTGCTAGCGTTTTAATGTGCTTTATTCAGCTGCTGCGCTGGTCTGCTTCTGTATTTTTGTTAATGCTTTATGCTTTACACTCTAATGGCTGTCCTGCTCTTTTCTCCTCTGCTTTTCTGCCGCTTCTTGAACCCGTGTCCCTACAGGTCTCTCAGGATTTGCTGCGTCTTATTTCTCCCCAGTGAAAGCTCTGGTGTCTCCAGTACCCAAGATGTTCAAGTCTCTGTTATCTAAGAAAGATGAGAAGAAAGAGCCGCCTCGTCCTCTTGCCTTTGAGCTGGTAAAACACCTGCTGACTCTAAACATATTTCACTAATTAGTTTTACAATTAGAAATGCATAATATAGTATTTCCATGGCTGTTTGGTTTTGGTAGTTTATTGTTCATTATTGTAGTTATATCTCATGTGTATTTAAACAATGTAGTTAATAATTGCAGTGTGGTTTTCCTGGTAAAACACTCAATAATATTTTGTATTGCTCTTTAATTTCACCCAGAATGTGCCACGTATTATTGTGCAGTCTGTCAGTCTTGAAGACATCAACAGCTGTGAAATGGTTAGTCTGTATAATATACATAAATATGTATATTATATAACATTTGTACATTTTAAATAATAATATAATTAATAAAATTGTTTATTCTGCATTTATATATTAGTGCTGTCAAAAAATGATTAATTTTAAGTTAACGTGTGTGTGTGTGTGGCCTAAAACTAATAGAATTAATACAATTTGCCGGTCTTAAATATATATATATATTTTTTACCAGTCATGAAACAACAGGCAGTTATGACACTAAAATTTTAGATATCAGTTAAAATTCTACATTTTCAGATATAGAAATTTAGTTAAGTAATCAAATGTAAAATAACATTGCATCACGGTACAAATTAAACAGATTAATCCTCATTAAAGTTTCAGAAGTTATTCAGTCAAGAGCAGGGAGTGATTTTACTTTGTCTTTTGACAAAATAATCACATTTTCCAATTGTTGTTTGAATAACATTAAGGCAGCAGGTGTATATTAGGCTTCTGTCACTTTAAGAACTGCATTTTCTTTCTCAACACATAACTGAGACAAAGACATAACTGACTATGTTTCACAAGGATACTCACCAATACGGGCATTTTAAAGTCGTGAAAGAAAGAGTTCAATTTAGTATTTGCGTGCTTGTTCATGTTTATTTACGTTCATATTCTCACAACATTGCTTTGTTAGAATTCATAAAAATATTACCGGCCAATTGCGATTGACACCATTTCATATATATATATATACAGTGGTGTGAATAAGTTTGGACACCCATGCTAAAGTTGCCTAAAAAGAGGAATAAAAAATTGATCTTGATCCTGTTGATCTTAATGCCTTAATTAGAAAAATGAGGAAAACTCCAACCTTTAAGGACACCAATTTTCTTTGTGAAAGAATAATGTCTCATAAATAAATAAATGTTTTTCCTTAAAATACAGGGTGCATAAGTCAGGACATCCCTATGTTAAATTCCCATAGAGTCAGGCAGATTTTTATTTTTAAAAGCCACTTATTTCATGGATCCAGGATAATATGCATCCTGATAAAGTTCCCTTGGCCTTTGGGATTAAAATATCCCCACATCATCACACACCTTCCACCACACCTAGAGATTGGCATGGGGTACTTTCCATAAGATCATCTTTCAATGCAAATCAAACCAGCTGTTAGGCTAACTGAAGTAAAACCATGCCAATCTCTAGGTGTGGTGGAAGGTGTGTGATGATGTGGGGATATTATCCTGGATCCATGAAATAAGTGGCTTTTAAAAATAAAAATCTGCCTGACTCTATGGGAATTTAACATAGGGGTGTCCTGACTTATGCACCCTGTATTTTGAGGAAGAACATTTATTTATTTATGATACATTATTCATTCACAAAGAAAATTGGTGTCCTTAAAGGTTGGAGTTTTCCTCATTTTTCTAATTAAGGCATTAAGATCAATATCCAAAAGATGATTTTTTTATTCCTCTTTTTAGGCAACTTTAGCATGGGTGTCCAAACTTATTCACATCACTGTATACTGCATCGAGCCAAATGAGTATACGTTAGGTGCGATTAATTGATTTGACAGCACTAATATACTTAAAATACGTATGTGTTTGATCTTGTGCAGTTGAATACATTTTGATGCGTTTTTATTTTGAAGACTCCTCAGGCTCCTTCAGAAGACCGTGCTCAAGAACCTGCTTCCACTGTGCCCATATTTCCAGTTATTCATGATGCAGTAGAGACCGTTGGGGCATCCAGCATTTCCTCAGAAACCACGTCTGACATCCAGATAGTAAGTCTACATGTCTCACAGGCATCTCCTTATTAGTATGGTGAACAGTATCTGGTGATATGGGCTGTCACTTTACGTTCGAAAATCGATTGCACAATTGATCGGACCAACCAACACAAGTATCGAAAACCAAAATAGGGAATCGATTTTAACGGAGCGCGTCCAGCGCGTCACAGCAACACACACACACACATAACAGCAAATTGTACTTATAGTGAAAAATGTGAATTCTGCCGGTATTCAGAAAGTCTCATGCATACAGATACAGATTCAGGCTATAATCGCCTATGTTGGCAAAATTTGTTTGACATTTAAGTAGTAGGCTAATCGAAATAATAACTCTAATCGTAAACAGAGCCATGTTGAATCCTAATGTTTTTCACTGATGTTATGGCAGTCCACTCTGCTTATTTTTTTTTTTCGAGAATGTTAAACTCCTGTTTGTCATTGTGCACGAAGCTTCATGTCGATAAAACATCAGAAATATTCAAGTGCGCGCCTTAAGCGCCCTCTATAGGCCTACGTTCACCCTTATGCGGTGTCCGTGGATTTGCCTATATTTGGCTAAAATGGAAACGTGTTTAAAGGGTTAGTTCACCCAAAAATGAAAATTAAGTCATTAATTACTCACCCCCATGCTGTACCAACCCCGTAAGACCTTCGTTCGTCTTCGGAACACAAATGAAGATATTTTTGATTAAATTTGAGAGCTGTATAACTACCACATTGGCTCCTAAGGGACTGCTTCTTGACGGCCCAGAAAGTCAATGAAGAAAATGTTTAAATATCCCAAGTGACTACCGTGGCTCAACTATATGTTTATCAAGCGACGCGAATACTTTTTGTGCGAAAAAACAAACAAAAATAACGAGTTTATTCGACTATTTCTTTTCTTCCTTGTTGGCCAGAAACGAGACTTCCTTAGATTTCCACGACGCATGCGCGAGAACTGAACTGAAGTAGTGTAAGGAGATCGCAATTCTCGCGCATGCGTCGTGGAAATCTCTTGAAGTCTCGTTTCAGGCCAACAAGGAAGAAAAGGAATAGTCGAATAAACTCGTTATTTTTGTTTGTTTTTTCGCACAAAAAGTATTCGCGTCGCTTGATAAACATATAGTTGAGCCACGGTAGTCACTTGGAATATTTAAACATTTTCTTCATTGACTTTCTGGGCCGTCAAATGTCATTCCCTTAGGAGCCAATGTGGTAGTGATACAGCTCTCAAATTTAATCAAAAATATCTTTATTTGTGTTCCGAAGACGAACGAAGGTCTTACGGGGTTGGTACAGCATGGGGGTGAGTAATTAATGACTTAATTTTCATTTTTGGGTGAACTAACCCTTTAAACATGGAAAATCGATTTTACAATCGATTCAATGAACACGTACGTCTTTTTTGACAAAGGTGACAGCCCTAGTGGTGTAGTGGGTAACTTAAAAGTTGCTTTTAATACTGTGTAAATGATTACTTATAGCTTGATCTCTATGATCTCCTCAGAGCCGTGTTATGGAAACTCCAATTTCAGAGAAACCAGAAATTATGCCGGCTCTTCTTCCTCAAGAAGCTCCAATTTCTTCTGTTCCTCAAGTGGCTGAGGAAGTTCTACCTACTAATCTTTGTTTCGAAGTTGAGGAGGTTCTTCCTCAATCTGTTTCTCCAGAGATTGAGAACGCTGTACCTTCTGATCTGACTCCGGAGGTTGAGGAGGCTCTACCTCCTACCGTTCCCTCGGAGATCGAGGAGGTTTCACCTTCTTTTGCTACACCAGTAGATCCCAAGCAAAGTCCGGTTTGTGATTCCACCTACAGCTCCGTCAGTGACGTCTCAAGCGGATACGTCTCCACGAGTGTCTCCACAGCGACTCTCTCTGAGTGTGCGGTCTCGAATGTTGATCCTCCTCTTCCCAACAGCACTGAAGCCAAAATAGACAAGTCTACTTCCAAAAAGATTGAACCAAAAACGGACAGCGTGGTTGTGCCAACAAGCAGCACATCTCCAGAGCATCAATCAAAGCTTGAACCAGCTGACCAAGAATCCCAGATATCTCCTCTAGATGCATCACCTCAGAAACTCACCGTTTCTGCTTCCTTGCCTCAGAAAAACAATGACCCCATTGATAATGTCGCTTCGGCCGGCCAAACATCTTGTTCAGGAACCACAGCCCCATTAGCATCTGACCCATCTGTACCAGTGAAGACTGCTAAACAGTCCCAGCAAACCAACAAGTCCACTCCCGCTCCCAATGCCAACCCTTTCCAAATCCACAAAATCAAGTCCTCTGGCTTGAAGTCTTTCAAAGGGATCCTACATGAGGAAGAAGATAAAACCAAACACGTTGACTCTTTATCGGTGTCTCAAGAGAGATTGGAGATCCTTTCGGATTCAGAGGATTCAAGCCTTGAGACTCCCGACTGGCTGAAAGAAGAGGAATATGTGACTGTGGGCGCCAATAAAACTGGAACCGTCCGTTACGTCGGACCAACTGACTTTGCAAAGGGCGTTTGGGTTGGAGTGGAGCTCGATGTTCCAGCAGGTTGGTAATGCTCTTGAACTTGGGTAGATCAGCAATACTACCGTCATGCATATCATATTCTAGTCACTGGAAAGTCCATTTTCTTTGGAAATTCAAAAACTTATAGTGTTTTGGCGCTGTGGCGTGAGATCGCTCAAGAGAAGCAGCAGCGCTGATCTCTCTTCCGGGTTAATAAAACCAGTCACAGCGCCAAATAAACATGAACGAGCATCTGAAAGTGTGTTAAAAGATAGACACACAGCTTCTTCAAGGTTGGATTTGATCGGGCTCTAACTATAAACAGGAGACTCTTCCCAAAACACCAAGATAACATGTTCTTGCTCTCAATGAGAGGACGCTTTCATATACTGTAGTCAACATTTGAAGTGGATCAAAACATTTCATCCAAATTATACATGAATTTAGCACAATACCCGGACTTGTCTTAGCACAACTTTGAACTTTTTTTGATCCACTTCAAATGTTGACTAGTGATGTTCACTAAACACAGTGAAGTAAAGCTAAAATGGAGAATTCTGCTATGTCATGTTTAGGTTGTGTTGTCTTAGTAATGTCAAGTTGTCATGACAAAGACACTGACAGGTTATGATGTATTGGTTTATGTCAAGGTGTCATAACAAAGACATCTTAACCCTCTGGGGTTGTTCGTTTAACAGTCACACTCGGGAACTTCGGGTCAAAATTGACCCAAAGGGCGGGATTCATATTTAAAAAAGAAAATCATATTTTTTTAGAATATTTTTTCTTTTCTTTTTTGGTGTTTTGAGAAAATTTCACAAATACAAAAATGTATAATTAGTATTAATGCAATAATTATGAACAAATTTTCCCCTATTGAATATAATAGAAAAAAATACTTAAATATTTTTTTTTTAAAGCTGTATTTCATTTTGGAGTCCAACCTAGGCCTCATAAAAGCAATTTTTGAAATTAGATGGATACCATCTGGTGGACAAACTGAGCTTTTTAAAAATGCAAAACACTTTTTTGGTGTGTTTGTGTATAAAGGTGTGTTTGTGTGTTTTGCACTCTTGATGTTTTATAGATTCACCCCTTCACTGTTGTGTGCTTTTTTTCAAGATCGTGGCTGATTTGTAGATTTTACGCACAAAAAACTCAGTATTTTCACATTTTTGTCAATTTCCCATTCATTTCCTATGCGGGTCATTTTTGACCCGAAGGTTCCGAGTGTGACTATTTTATTTACGACCACTTAGACTTTTCAAATCCTGTCCCCAATTTTTTTGGGTGTTCAAATACCAAATACCAACAAAGTCACCAAGTTTCGGACCATTCCGATGAAGCTACGATTTTTAACATTTTTTTTATTTAAACGCTTCGGGTCATTATTGACCCGAAGAACCCCAGAGGGTTTTAAACAATGTCATATTTGCATTCAAAATGTCATAACTGAGCGAATGACACTTAAAGACAGTTGTCATAAACCTGCATCTTCATATTCCGGACATTTGTCATGTCATGGTTATGAAGGTGTCATGTCAGTCTTAAACACACCCCTTCAAGTAAAGAGTTACCTATTTATGCTCTTCATTTCTAGGTAAAAACGATGGTTCGGTCGGCGGTCGCCAATACTTCCACTGCAACCCTGGTTACGGCGTTCTCGTTAGAGCAGATCGGGTCACGAAAGCAACGGGTACCGCTAAAAGGTCGAGGCAGAAACGCAAGCAGAACCTCTCGGGATCGAGTCCCAACTTGGCAGCCCTGACAGCGATGGCCAAAGGAGAGGCTGGAGGACGCAAGGGGGAGAACAGGAAGTCTTGGGTTAGCTGAGGAAAATCTTGTTGATGAGGACTTTCTGGTACGACACTGAAACACTACACTGATGTCACTGCCATTTGATTCACTAATGCATGTCTAGTGTACACTACTTAGTACCTAGGGTTTTGAGGTGTATTTCCAGCCTCTATAAGCAGTATTTTTGGTATTACTTTTTTTAAAAATGTTTTTTATATATATATATATAACAAAGTGCCCTGTTTATCTGGACCTGGAAAAATGAGGATACGGATGAATTCACTGAGTGTTTCAATTCATAATTTTACAGTATATATGGAGGTGAGAGGATTTTACCTGTGGAGATTTTATTTAGAAATGTATTTTTTCTTGGTTTGGGATGGTTTTTTTTTTTCTTTTTGAATGAGTAATTTATCATCAGATTGTTATTTAATTTATTTTGCAGATCAACGTAATGAAAAAAAGTAATAATGTCGAGGATTTTATATTGCAATGGTGAGAGTATTAATAATAAACGTATTTTATTATCATGAAAGATTTTATATACACACTTTAAACTCAGTCATGAAAGAATAAAATCACATGCTTGATCATCAATATACCTTTATTTCCCAGAAGATAAAGAACTAAAATAAACACAAGTTTTAAAAAAAGTCATTTTAAACAAAGAAACTGTACAAAAAGTTCATATATATACTATAGTATACTTACAGAACAGTCTACTGTCCAAAAAAGGCACTAAATTCTTAAATGGAGATACAGAATAGAATTACTTGATTCAAACAATCTTTCAAATCATAGTTGCTGTATTCTGTTTATTTATAAGCCTATAGATTTTTCCTTTATAGACATGAAGAACTAAATGGAAACGAAAGCACCCCCTTTAAACCAGCAGGGTTACGTTATGGGTTCACAGAATCAAACACTTGAGGATACAGAACGAGTCATTCGTAGTGCGTCACTGTGAGATAATGGAAACGTCATACTGCAGTTTGGCACATTTTGTCATGTGTATAAAGGCTCTAATGACACAACCATGAACACGGAAGTTTACATCCTTGTCAGTCATTTAAACATATTCGATAAATTGAAATAAAAATGTGGCAAATAAAATAGCGGGTTTCTTAAGTGAAGGGGGTGCTTCATCTGAATCAGACACGCTTCAGGAGACTGCTCTGAACGTAAAACAAAAACGGTGTAAAACAATTAAATAAAAAGAATCTTGAATTAATATTCAACAGAAATTGACATTTCGTAAATATCAATTGAACAATTGTACAGAGGAAGATAGAGGAAGGATACATAAAATCAGGGCCTCATTCGTGTCACGAGCAGAACGAACTTCTGTCAGAATCATTCTTGCGTAACTGCCTTTAAAAGTTTATTTATGCAGCCGAAGCACCCAAACACAGACTGAATTAACAATATATTGTAAAAGTGCAGGGTTTCTTCAAGGTTCAAGGTTTCTTTGTTCAGCTTTCTGCAACAAATATGTTTTTGGATTTTATAGACTATTTCAAGTCGTAAAGTGAGCTGGATGTATTAAAATGTAGCGCATTTATGATAGCTGTCTCGGAGCAGCGCCCCCACAGTTTTCCTATGGTAAATCTGTGGTGAAAAGTGGAACTGCAGCGCGCTCTGATCGAGAACCATTCAGGCAGATTTCAAACTGCCCCGCTTATTTTCACATGACCTTCCAGAAACCTCAGGCGCTTCAGATATGTGTCAGCATGTGGAGTGGCATATCATATTAATGAAAGTATTAAACATTCACATTCTGAGGTAATAAATACTACATTAAGGCAATTCTATGCGTTTGTCATGTGTAATAAAGTCTTTCAATCATGATTAGAGCGCCAAGCTACGCAAGCTAATTCTGACGTGTTAACAGAGTGCTGAAGTTGCGACGTCACTCTGTAGGCTAAAACGTGGAAGTGAGTTAGCATTTTAGCACTACGGTTCCCTCGCTATAAAGTCTATGGGATTTTTGCTAAATCGCCTGAAATAAGGTCTGTGGTGAACACACCAGTTATATCCTGCTTATGCTTTTTTAAACTTTATTGTGCCTGCTTGTGTTTTTAAAAAAACTTTATATAGGCTTCAAAATTTATACATTTTGGATTAACTGGTAAAGATTATCTTGATAGACAAAACGACTCTGTTGAACACAGATCTTATTTTTTTTGCGATTTTCCAAAAGTCTATGGGGAAAATGCATTGCTTTTCGATCGAGGGAACCCATGCGCCGCTAATTTCCGAGTTGTCCTACAAAGTGACATCATCACTTCGGCACTATATAAAGCTTACAAAATGTTTATCATAAACTAGCGCCAAGACCCATAATCCTAAATTTACTACATTTATGTAAGAATGACTTTAAAACCATTGCAGCAAGTTTGAGATCATTTACGCAAGAATGGTTCTGCGAATTATTCGTTCTGCTCGTTTTGTTTATTTTTTATATAAAATAAATGAAGCCCAGCGAGTGAATAAAGTTCTTTTAGAACCTTTTCTGAATACATTAAGCTACATTTTGGAACCAAGCTTACGCTAGACGAGAGTTCAGACTCTCAGAATCTCCGTGGCAGCCGAGGAAACATTTATTAGTCAGTCTCTCTTGAACACTGTGAAATTCTGAAGTCATTTCATAATAATAATAATAATAAAGCCTTGTGGACGCAGCGTCATTTATGCACTGGAGTTTTGACATTTTAGAGGAATGATATTTCACGTCGACATCTTTAGATCTAAATATCTAAACACAATGAGAACAGATGCTTCGGTTTTGACTCTGCGTGAATTGCACGTAAATAAAAACATAAACGTTAAATAAATACAAACATAAGAATAATGCGTTAATGCTAAATGACTGAGGGTAATGCTGGACGTCGAACGCTAGCGGTCTGCAGGTTCATTTAGAGTCTAGGAGACTTAAGCTTTTGCACAGAATAACTTTGCGCGCTTTGGCTGTTATTTAACCATTTCTTTCAAGTTTCACAATGATTATAATTCAGTTTTTCCCCCTTTGCATGTAAAAGTTCATTCTAATGCATTTGGGTGAATCTCACAACAACAAAACATCCTAGATATGAAGAGTTCAGATGCAAAAGCCTCTAAATGCCATTTGAAATTTTCTTCTTTAATGATGATTTTTATCAAACTTGTATATTTAAGTTCAGTAATTTCACTAAAATAACAATTAATAGGTAATTATCATTGCCATTTAAGTGAAATTACTGAACTTAAATATACAAGTTTGATGAAAATCATCATTAAAGAAGAAAATTTCAAATGGCATTTAGAGGCTTTTGCATCTGAACTCTTCATATGTTTCACCAGCAAATCAAAAGGAATGTGTATGCCAGTTATGCACATTTTCCCCCAAAATTGTATTTTTTAATTTGAATTTTTAAATTTGCATTTTAAAAAGTAGGAAAATGCTATTAAATTTAAGTATACCCCCCCCCCCCCAACTGCTTTAAAATATCCTAAAAACAATCTTAGCGATCCTCAAAACATTGTTTATTCTGTGAATTCTAAAAAAAAAAAATATTTTCTCTCCCTTTCATTTGTGGTGAAATGTGTTGTAGACCGTTTTCATGAGACTCACCCGATTGCTGCTTGATGAAATGGCATGCGAAAGGAAAGTAGAAACATTAAAGCAGTTAACTGAGAGCATCTGTAATGGGAATGGAAGAGTTCATCATGGACCCAGAGCAGAAATAAAATACAGCTTTGCCGTTTAAAAACGTCATTTTGCTATAAGACTCGCCTCTCTCTCGAACGATCGTATCCGTGAGAACAGCGATGAGAGTCACTGGAGCACAGACACAGGGAAGCACACGAACATTACGAGTTAAAGGAACTGATATGAGGTATGAGGTTTGGGTCAGCCGTAGGAACAACCTTCCGCTTGTCATGTACTCTGGGTTGGTTTAGTGGTTCAGCAGGAGTGTTGATGGCAGGCGATGTTAGAATCTAAAAGCTTGAGACAGAGCGCTGATTTGGTCGTTGCCACATGAACACGTCTGCGAACATCCACACATCGATTCTCAGTCATCATCCAGTGCCTCTGTTTTGATTTCGCTGGCCACGGCTCCCGGACGGGACAGGGCGAGGATGCTGTGATTGACAGCTGCCATCTCCACGGCGAGAGAGATGGGGTCCTGGTGGTCTGCGTGATTGCCGGCGTCATCCTTAAAGAGACAAGTACGTGAATTAGCAACTGAAACGTTCAATTTCAGGTAATAAAAATACTAAATGCATTCTTTCTTTTTTTATAGTAGGCTAAAATGTAAATCACATTTAGATTTACAAGCAAATTACTACATTTCATTGAAGCAATATATTGGTATATAATACTGATTAGCACTTGCATTGGTCAAAATGACATTTATGTAATTTGTAATTAGAGCCCGACCGATAAAGGATTTTGAAGGCCGATACTGATACAAATATTTTTTGTTTTAAAATCCGATATTCCGATATATCGGCCGATATTTTTTTATTTCAGAAACGCGCAACAAAACATTAACAGATTTCCCTAACATTAGTTATTTGGAGTTATTTATGAGTTTTAACTAAAATAATATGTAATATGATAATGCATTTTAAAAAGAAACTTGTTTCTTTTATTGTCTCAACAGAACAGACTGATGATATTGGCATTAGCTTTACGGTTAGCTATGAGTGTTTAGCTTGCCAACAGGAACGGTGTAGAGTGCCCTCTGGTGGACAAACTATACAACTCCAACACTCATGACATGGTTCAAGCGTGTTTCGTCTGTTTTTATTTTATTTTTTAAATATTCATTTATCGGCCATTATAACTGCCGATACCGATAGTTTGGAAAATGCCTAATATCGGCTGATAATATCGGCCTACCGATATATCGGTCTGGCTCTATTTGTAATATTATAAATGTTTACACTTTATTATACAGCGATGAGCCAAAACATTATGACCAGTCAAGGTGAAGCGAATATTGTTGATCATCTCCTAACAAGGCCACATATTAAGGTCTGGATAGATTAGATGGAAAGTAAACGATCAGCTCTTGCAATCACTGTGTCGAATGGGCATAACACCGTGTCCTAACTACACGCAACGCCGCGACACACGATAAAAGGTATCTTTTCCATGTTAATCAGAGTTTTTGTCCTAACCAGACGCGAAGTTTCTAATTTAGAAACGGTTCCTATTTCTGCCACGTCGCGGCTGACAGAATGAAGAAATTACACTGGTTATGAGTACACATTATTTATTTTTAGTTAAAAATAGGTCACTGTGCCACGGATAATTTACCTCAGATTTAGAAAGCAGATAATATAGCGTTCAAAATTAATTCTATGCAAACATACGACTAAAGTACGAGTAAATTTTGTTAATGTTTTGATTTTTAATAATGTTATTTCTTGATTTGATTATGTCCTTACCCATATTCAATGCGAGTGCGGGCCAACAGTGCGCTTTCACAGAGAGACTCCGCTCACGCCATGGGATTTATGGCTCTTTGAGGGGATCCGGATCTTGGCGATCCGTTCCTTTCAAAGAGCCGTTCAAAAGAATGGCTCTTTTTAAATATTTAGTATAATCACTGGGAGGAATGATGAGGCGAGATTTGTAGTCAAATAATTCAAACTCGGATATCACACATCAATATCTTGAGTTTGAATTATTCTGAAATATTGATTATTACCTCATGTGTGGGCTATATTTCAAAGGGTTGCACAACATCCCTCTGCTTAGAACGTGACATCACTATTTTGGATTTACCTTTAGTACAAAGTGAGTGTATGTGTAAAGCTGTTGACTTATGTTTTTCATACAATACCACAAGAACATTTTGATAAAAAAACAAAAAATATTTAAAGTTGTAAATATATACTGTAGATACAATAACATTAACATGAACACAAAATGCAATGTAAATAAATACAAGCAGTTCCTTACTTTATGGCTTTTAAAAAAAAAAAAAACTGGAGTAACCATGTGATTGCGGCGTGCACAAGTTTTGGCTCCGCTCCTACCCAATGGCATAGGCACGTAGGGTTATTTTTTTGCTCGCACTCTCTGACCCTTAGAATTGCTTCTGTACCTTTTAAAGTTTTCTTTAAGAGTGTTTGAGTAACTCCATCTTGAGCTTTGATTATTTGCACGTATAAAGTGTGTGTGATGGTCTTCATGTGATACCTGTGTTGGTGAGGTGGGCTCCAGACGGTAGTAACCAAAAGGTTTGTTCAAACTTCTTTTTTCAAAATAGGCAACGTCACAACCCTGTAAAGAGATCTGAATGAAGATCAGCTCTAATAATTGTGTTAGATGATGAATCCGAGTCGTTTGATTCTCTCACCTGTTCGTTGTAGTCGTTAGCGTCGATGTCGTCACTGTTGGAGTGTCCTCCAGGACTCTGCACATCAATCCCGTGGCTTTCCAGAATTGTGGCTTCTTGGAAAAAAGACCCTGTCATGAAACATCTGAAACTCTTTAAAAACCACTAAGTGACCACAACAAACGAATATCAGCAAACGAAACCAGTAAACTCCTCACTCATTTGACTCAAGTTTCTTCGTTAAGACAATTAAGTCAAATGTCTTTTACTACATATAAATCAGGGTTATTATAATTAACTAAAACCATTAAAAAAAATCCATTATTTAAAATAAAATAAACATGAAATAAAATTTTAAATATATTTTTAAAATGCATTGAAATAAAATAAATCAACAAAAATAAAATAATCATGAAATAAAATTAAAAAGATTTTTTTTTTAAATGCACTGAAATAAAATAAATCAACAAAAATAAAATAAACACGAAATAAAATTAAAAATATATTTTTAAAATGCACTGAAATAAAATAAATCAACATAAAAAAATAAAAAATGACAAAAAACACTGCCTTTTATTTTCATTTATTATTAAGTTTACAATTAAAATTAAATGACAAAAAATATTCAAAATATTAATAAAAGCTATAATAGCATCTCAATTATGCTAAAACTAATATAAATCAACAAAAACACATTACCAATATTGGCCCTCCTCTTGATCTCTTTGCGTCGATTGGCAAACCAGTTGTAGACTTTTAAAGACGTTACTCTTTCCAAATCAGACAACTTCTTTCCTAGGCAGGAAAAAAAGATTGAAAGGTCAGAGATGATTGCGAGAATAAAAATGCAACCGTGACATTTATCTGTCACACTATAGATGAACTAACACAGCTGTGCAGATTCAGACCTGGTTTCTGAATAACAGCATTGCAGGCGTTGGCGATCTCCTCTCGTTTGGCTTCATCTGGATATTGATTATCACTGAAATAACTGAGGAGAGAACCAAAGAAATGCATTATTTCGAACAGATAGCTTCCATTTCTATACTATAAACAGCCTGTTTGTTGGCATGATTGGAGTTAAAAAAGGGAATTTTATAATACTGTGTTTGTCAGATTTTATTCCTAATTTGAAATGTTATTGAGACCTAACATTGACGGTTTTTCAGACATCTCTCTCACCTCTCCATCACAGCAAGACATTCCTTCCTCCAGGTGAATCGACTTCCTCTGCGCAGACGAAAGCTTCCGGGGGCGGAGCTTATGGGGGGCGGAGTCTGACGCCACTCCATCTCGTCCAGAGATACAGGGGTGGGTCGCATATTTAGTGTGGCACCTGAAAATACACATGTATGTTTTTGATTCATTACGTTAAAATATATATGAAGAGTTCAGATGCAAAAGCCTCTAAATGCCATTTGAAATTTTCTTATTTAATGATGATTTTTATCAAACTTGTATATTTAAGTTCAGTAATTTCACTTAAATAACAATTAATAGGTAATTATCATTGCCATTTAAGTGAAATCACTGAACCTAAATATACAAGCTTGATAAAAATTATCATTCTAGAAGAAAAATTCAAATGGCACTTAGAGGCTTTTGCATCTGAACTCTTCATATGTATGTGTTATTTGATCAAAAATACAGTAAAAACAGCTATATTGTCTATTTGAATATATTTACTCCAGCCTTCAGACACATGATCCTTCAGAAATCACTCTAATCTGATGATTATGATCCATATGTTGAAAACAGTTGTGCTGTGATGCTTTTTTTCAGGATTCTTTGATAAATAGAAAGTTTAAAAGAACAGTCTTTATTTAAAATAATTGAATTATTTTGTAGCATTATAAATGTCGTTGCTGCCACTTTTGATCAATTTAATGCAAAAACAAAACATTATCTCAAACTTTTCAGCCTGTACTTGATTGAAGCTTATCTTTGTGGATCTACCAACCTACAGTAAAATGAAAGCGAGTGAAGTTTGTTAACCTGGCGTGGTCTTCTCAAGCTGGTACCAGCGGTAGAAAGCTCGTTTCTTCTGTTCGCTGAGATCTGAGCCCTGCTGAAGGAGCCAGTGAGAGATTCTGCTCTGACTGATGCCTGACAGAGAAAGAGATCACAAATCAATAGCAAATTACTGACAAAACGACAGGTCATCTGAGACAGAACATTCATAATTCTATTTCTGTTTAGTATTTATGATCAAATCTGTTGCACATTATTCTGTCCTCACCTGTTCTTGCTTTTTATGCAAATGAGTGCATATTTAATTGGATTATTTGCATATTTTAACAACATTTCTGAAACCTTGTAATGCAAAAGTAATGAGGCGACTTTCAGATGTGTGCATGGAAAAGCATCTATTGAATTGAGTTCTTTCACATCTTAAAATTACTTCAACGTTGAAATTAGCAAGACTTGAAAACGTCTGCAAATGATGACCTTGAGTCCTTATATCCGAGCCTTGTAATAGATCCATCCCAATGTTTTTGGCTTGTGGCTGTTATTTTAAAATTGTGCGTATTTGAATGTTTATTCCAGTGAAATCTGATCCAAAAGCACGAATATCCACAGCAAAACATTGTTGCTCAAAAAAAAAAAAAAATTATTTATATTATTTTTATATTATTATTTATATATATATATATATATATATATATATATATATATATATATATATATATATATATTCAAAGTGCAATGTCTAACCCCATTAGTTTACATTGTATGTGCATTACTGTAATTGTTGCATGTTTTTACAAACTGGGGTAATAGGGTGATGACTGACCTGTGACCTGAGCCACCACAGCCTGAGAGATGCGTCTGTTGCCCAGAAAGGCTTTGATTTCCTCTTTCACCAGGGTGCTGTCCCGCCTGCACACATCACAGGACACAAACATGACGTATGTGAAGATTATCAAACTCATAAGATTGGCTCAGAGCAAAATGACTCTGTTTACACCTGGTAAACAATCACTATTTGATGGTGTTAAATTCAGGTCAGAATGAGTTTGAATTGGTTTTGACCCACAGTACACCAGAGATATTTTAATATCAGAGATACTATTATAGTTTCTGGGTTTACAGTATAGACCTTAATCGGCAGAGAAACAAGTGCACAGCCATCTTTAGGAATTTGTGTTTGAACTTCTGTTTTGCGGTTGCTCTGTATGTCTATGGTGTCACTTTCGAAGAGTAATTAGTTAGTGAAGTGGATTTACTTGAGTTTTATGATCATTGTAATGCTTGAAGTGGATAATATGACATATAATATAATTTATATATATATATATATATATAATTTTTATATTATATCATTTTTTTTGGTTCATTTATCTCAGGGCTTCAGATTGCAACTAAAATGTTTGCAAATGTATTAAAAATAAATAGTAAATACATAAATGAATTTCTCTTTTTATTATTATGGACAACTTTATTTAATATAATTTTTATAATATCATTTTTTTTATTTTTTTATTTTTTCCGGTTCATTTATCTCAGGGCTTCAGATTGCAACTAAAATGTTTGCAAATGTATTAAAAATAAATAGTAAATACATAAATGAATTTCTCTTTTTATTATTATGGACAACTTTATTTAATATAATTTTTATAATATCATTTTTTTTATTTTTTTATTTTTTCCGGTTCATTTATCTCAGGGCTTCAGATTGCAACTAAAATGTTTGCAAATGTATTAAAAATAAATAGTAAATACATAAATTAATTTTTCTTTTTATTATTATGGACAATTTTATTTAATATAATTTTTATAAAAAAAAATTTCGGTTCATTTATCTCAGGGCTTCAGACTGCAACTAAAATGTTTGCGAATGTATTTATTTAAAAATAAATAGTAAATACATCAATTTATTTTTCTATTTATGGGCAACTTTATACAAATATTTATGTAAAAAATTATTCAAAATCCATATAGGTCAAACACTAGTACAACTAAAAATACTGTTTAGAACATGCTTAATATTACCTATTGTTAAAAAAAACTTTTTAAATAGGAATTAAAAAAAACAACAACAATATAGTCTAAGAGTTTTTATTAAAGTTTCAGTTATTTTAGTAAATAAAGTTAGACTAAATGAAAATGTTGCTTTGACAATTTTAGCTAACATAGAACTAGTTTAAGTATATAATATGTATGTGTGTGTGTGTGTATATATATATATATATATACACACATATTATATACTTAAACGTGTTCTATGTTAGCTATGTTAGCTAATGTGCCCCGTGCTCGCGATCAGTTAACGTTAATTTTATTTCAAGCATGAAAATGTTGTGAATGTTTTCAATTTAGGTTAACTACGATAACCCTGACCCGCACTGACCTCATGAGCTCCTCCACCTTGTCGTCTATATCCAGGTCCTCCTCTGACCCCTCCAGCACGTACGACCTCATTGCCGCCGCACTGTTTACCGGGCAACGGTTCGGTGATAGTTTCCCATTGGGTGTGGCCGCCAAAGCGTCCCGCCCATTCTGGACCATGGCGACCAGAGACACCGGCGAAGGTAAAACGGCGGGCGGAGATGTAGCGTAACTGTTGTTGGGCGATGGCGATAAGTTCCCGTGGAACTGCGTCTGCGTCGCTGTGGAAGTGGTGGAGGAAGTTGCCAAAGCGGCGCTGCTAGTGTTATTTGAGGTGGGTGTAGTGCTGGAGGTGGTGGCGTTTGAGTCCGACGGTGCGCGCCGGCCGAATTTGTCCCCGTGCTCGCGGTCGAGTCGCTCCAGGGTGTCCAGGGCGTGCACGATCTCGGGTTTGGTCATGCCTGAACGCCGCAGTCTCTGGAGCAGGTCGATCTGTTCGATGGTGAAGCGTGGCTCATCTGTGTAGTGAGACATTCTGATGGGACACACGAACAAACGTTATTGCTGATTTGTAGCTCAATACACAATCACGTGTGCAACAATGGACTAGAGCCCGACCGATAAAGGATTTTGAAGACCGATACCGATACAAATATTTTTTGGTTTTAAAATCCGATATTCCGATATATCGGCCGATATTTTTTTATTTCAGAAACGCGCAACAAAACATTAACAGATTTCCCTAACATTAATTATTTGTAGTTATTTATGAGTTTTAACTAAAATAAAATGAAAATGCATTTTAAAAAGAAACTTGTTTCTATTATTGTCCCAACAGAACAGACTTATGATAGTGGCATTAGCTAGCTTTATGGTTAGCTAGTCTATAATGAGCCATAATTTAGCAATGGATTACGTCATACTGCAAATTGTAAAATGTTCAATATAACAGGCCAAGGAGAGATGATACGTCTCATTGCTTTAACTGTCACGCGCTATTAAAGAAATACTTCAGTCACGTTGTCAAAAGTTAAAGGGACAGTCAATCAACTACACTGTAACAACGTAACGTAACTATTACTAGCTAATTTCGCTTCACCTCTCGGCTTATTTAACAGCAGCAAAGCTGGACATGATAATCACAAATGTTGTCATGCTAATTTGAGTTAAGAGAACTGATGGGGATGTTCTTTTAATTGTTATTCAAGCAATCTATGTCTCGACCAACTCAACTAGTGTTGCTAACAGGGACGGTGTAGAGTGCCCTCTGGTGGACAAACTATACAACTAACCACACTCATGACATGGTTCAAGCGTGTTTCGTCCGTTTTTATTTTATTTTTGAAATATTCATTTATCGGCCATTATAACTGCCGATACCGATGGAAAATGCCTAATATCGGCCGATAATATCGGCCTGCCGATATATCGGTCTGGCTCTACAATGGACGTTATAGGAGAAGAAACAAACTAAAGCTACATTCAAAATTGTAAGTCTGTGAACTGTATACTGTATAGTACTACATACTGCATGCTCCCTATTGTTATTTCCCCATGACAGTCTGTGGATTATCTGAGCCCACCAGATTAGTAATCTGTGTAGTATGTACCCGTCCAGACCAGTAATTTGTACTAGTCACCACAGTGTTCCCTCGACCGTCATGAATTAATCCCTCTCAAACTCCACCAGAGGATTTAGTGCGAAACACCGGTTCTTCATATCAATCAATGCTCAGTTTAGAATCAAACGGAGAATGCAGAAATAAAATATAGTGTAATCAGTCAGACACACAGTGCTCAGATGCAGATAAGCAGATGTTTTGAGTCTGGATTTGAATGTGACTGACTGTAGGAGCACATCTGATCGCTGGTTCCAGCAGAGTAGCTAAAAGTGGACTCACCCTTGGTATTTCTATCTGAAGTGATCCTAATGATCTGAATGATCTGTTAGGTTGAGCATATCTGCACAGTCAGTTTAAGTCAGTGTCTCCTGTACCGTAATTCAGCATCTTTGCTGAACCTTTAAACACTTATAGGAGTAGTTTACTTTAAAAAAAAAAAAAAAAACTTTTGCTGATAATTTACTCACCCCCGTGTCATCCAAGATGTCCACGTCTTTCTTTCTTCAGTCGAAAAGAAATTAAGGTTTTTGATGAAAACATGGATTTTTCTCCATATAATGGGCTTCAATGGGAACCAAACGGTTCAAGGTCCAAAAGACAGTTTCAGTGCAAACTGCAAACTGTTCAAAGGGCTTTAAACGATTCCAGACCATCAATAAGGGTCTTATCAAGCGAAACGATCGCTCATTTAAAAACAAAAAAGGTTACGTTTTATAAGCTCAAATGGTCTTGCTCTGTTCTGTACATTCGTGACTCTCCTGTTCAAACTCGTTTATCAAAATGAACAAATCTTTTTTCGTGTCATTTGGTTCATTCAGCGAACGAAATGAACGAGTTGACTCTGGAAAAGATTTGTTCATTTTGATAAACGATTTGAGCAGGAGAGTCACGAACGTACAGAACAGAGCAAGGTGACCATTTGAGCTTATAAAACTTAAACTTTTTTTTTTTTTAATGAGTGATCGTTTCGCTTGATAAGACCCTTATTCATCGTCAAGTGTCGTTTAAAGCCCCTTGAACAGTTTGCACTGAAACTGTCTTTTGGACCTTGAACCGTTTGGACCCCATTGAAGTCCATTATATGGAGAAAAATCCTGGAATGTTTTCGACTGAAGAAAGAAAGACATGGACATCTTGGATGGATGACATGGGGGTGAGGAAATTATCAGCAAAATTAAAAAAAAAAAAAGTGAACTCCTTTAAATAAATGACTTTCATGCACTGGATCTCTTTAATAAAACAGATTCACAAATTACTCTTAAAGGCATTAGTTACAGATGAATCAATCCAATGACTCACTCAATTACCGAATTGTACTTATTGAACTGGGTAACGGTTTAAAAGTCACTTGTTTTACTCTGAACACGTTAGAAACAGAAGGTCGAATGCATTGCATGTTTTTAATCGAGGCCGGGTTTCGTTCGCTTACTGTAGTAGGAAATGCGCTATTCTGAATCTGAACAAGCCCACAATTCACTTAGATCTCAAGACAAATTAATTATAATTTCAAGCGTTCCGCCATCTCATGGCAGTCGAGTTATGATGATAAAAGCAGGATTCATCTGACCTACTTAAAATTCTGTTTATCCAAGACGGCTTTCATCAGCAAGCACGAGCAATTACTGTCGCTGTTGTCAAGGAAACCATACCACCCAATGACGGATGAGTATGGAGTTTATGTAACTCCAGATTAAAGCGCAGAATGCAAATATGGAGCATGTTTTGTTTAACCTCCTAATCTAGAGCGCATGGTTTTATATTAAGCTAATAGTTATGCATGGGTCTATTAATACCAGGCGGTAATAGATGACTAGCCAACCAGGTTATATGTTACATTTTAACCATGCTCTCACTGAACTTACACTGAACATAAACTGCATGTTAAAACTATTTTTTGCTATTTTATCATGTCAAGTAGTGATATGTGACTGCTTTATTTTATCTTTATGCTTCAGTTCCCAGAAAAATGGATGGAAAGGTTAATAACAAACTGGTGACCCAGAGCCCTTGTGGCAACTTAGTAACTCCTATAACTTAACCATCCCAGTTGCGCTGCTGGTTTGCTGTGAAATTCCTCACCGATGTGGCATTATTCCAGCCCTACTGTATTTGCACAGGTTAACCGTTAACCTTGCACAGCTGTAGCCAAAGCACTTGCCACTAAAAAAAAGGCTCAGTGAGCTCTTGTACGGCATAATTGCTTCCACTTAGATCTCAGATGATCCTTATAAAAGTCTGAGATAGGAACGTGGCAGCCACTGTGGGTTTCTAAAAATACATCGCTGTGAGGCTATGCAATGAAAGCGATACAGAATGAAAAAAGTGCGTCCCTCACAGTGTCATGCATGCGATGCTTCTCTGACGGGGTTTCACCCATACGCCCTGCTGCATTGGTGCTCGTGTAAACCCTGCACTGGAGCATTAAACACTGCAGGCGTTCACTGCAGGGCTCTTTAGACCTGCACCGCATGCACACGTGCATCAGCTCATCTGACTGCATCCAGGCAAGTCAAAGGAGTTCACTGAAAGCTTTAAATAATAACCCACATGAGAATCCAAGTGCCCTTCTTCTTTTCATTTAATAACTCATGCAGACGTGGACGTCATGCAACACAATTATGCAGGGTTTTTGCACTATACAAAACTTATTTGTTTGATTTGACAACAGATCGACATCCGCCATGTTTCCATTTACCATTCCACATTAGTATTAGTTAACTGTGTGTAAATAATCATTCACTTAGGCTAGTTTGAGAGTTATGGTTTGGCACATATTACAGACTTAAACATGCAAATCTAACCTTTAAACCCTGCAATATCCAAAACATCACAAGTTAAAATACACTGACAAAAGGGGACAAATTATTTTTTTGACTGCTTACTTGCATGCTTGTTTGTTTAGGTGTTGCAAATGAGCTCCAGGGTTTACAACCAGGAGTTTTTTTTATAAATTGTAGCATGCAAACAAGAGGAAATAAATATTTTTCCATGCATCCTCAGACAGACACTGAAAACTCAAGTTATGAATGCAGATCAGAACAACTCCATGCAGCAAACTCATGATCGATGAGGATTATTGACAAATCACGGTCATTTAAATCAGTTCCATCCGTGCATTGCATTAGACAGCCCAGACAGTGTTAAAAATATGGTTATTTTCTAAATGCATGTCATATGATGGTGATAAATGCACAGATCTACGCCCTTCATCTCTATGCATGAAAAATAACTGCTTATCCAGCATTAGAAAAAGGCAGCCAGCGTGCACACCACATACACATTATTAAACATGTTAAAAAAGCGCTTATAAAGTAACTCAAATTGGCTATTTCAACCTATATAAACAACAAGTTTTGCATGACTCATTTGTGTCCTGACCTCTGCAAAGATACACCAAAAGGGGTTTAAATAACAGCACATGTAAATATATAAAACTCAATGGGGTATTAGCATGATTGTTTATGAATATTTGATATGAAGAATATGCATACATAACGTTAAATACACGAGTTCAGCACTTTCACACTGGGAAAACTGGCAAAATAACTAATTAACTGGGGATTAGATTACTTTATAAACTATCTAGACAGGTAAACAAGCTTATATTGATTTAAACTACATGCATATGCCGATTAAAATTAAACCACGAAGCGCGTTGTTAACAAGATAAACAAAACGAACTAAATTATGCAGGCGGCTAGTTAGCTTAGCACGAGCCAGCACAAAACTGATTGTCCTCGGGAATAAAATTCCCTTTCTTACCTGGAATGAGGAAAATACACAATATCTCAGCGCAGCAGATCATTTAATGCGCTCTGTCAGGTGTTGAAGATGATATTTTATGTGATGTTGTGAGGAAGACTCGCCCTGACTGACTGAGTGACTGTCTTTGTCTGACTGACAGCAGCCGTGCTGACGTCACGCCGCACGCCTCGGAGAGACTTGGGAAATGTAGTTCGTTAATCTCGAACGCGCCGCCATTTTCTCAGACATGATGAGCGTCGTAAATCCTGCAATGGTTTTTATATTTTCATTTCATTTATTAAAAAAAATATTTACATTGACATCTTTCTCTCTTCTGACTGTCTATTAGTCTCTCTCTATTTTTTTCCTCTTTGTGAAAGTTGTGAAAACACTAATGTTTACCCTAACTATGACGACTTCTGCTTCTGAGAAACCCGGAAATGTGAAAAGTCGGTTGACTGGTGTTTTTCTCTTGCTGCTTGTTTTCTTTCTTTTTTTCAGTCAACCTAAAGACAAGAACCGGGAGTTAATGTGAAAGACACAAGGTTTCCTTAAATGAACTTAAAGCCCTTTTTAAAGTGTGTCATGGCATCTGCGGAGGATAAACATGACATGGACATGATATCTACAGGTAAAGTGACTCCTCATGACTCTTGTTTCTTTTGATTTAGTGGACGAAGTTAGAAATATATCGTATCATTACTATTTAGTAACCCCCAAAAAATCAAATGCGGCCTTTTTGTATTTTGGTTGGCAAAGCGGCCAGTGGAGGGCGCTGTTTTGCACTGTTGTCATTTTGTTGACCATCCATTTAGACTCTAAACCATATGGTCAACAAAATGACAATCGAATCTCTGTCCGAATGAGCTCAGTATCCGGTGAATAAGTCTTCTGTTTCATTGTTGTACTTTAATCTACATATTACAACTCTCTAAAATGAAATAATATGCAGGAATGCTTCAGTGCCGCCCACAGTCACTGCTAGCATTCTTGTCCATGTGATGTTTATGATGTCCTGTGTTGTAGATTCACAGAAATGCTGCATTTATGTGACCAAGATTGACATATTTACATCTGTGGGTGATGTTGTGCACATTCTAATGTTTTGTTTGTAACATATTGCATTTGTTCTGATCTGGACTTCTCTGCCAGTTGATTCAGTTAACAAACACTCATGTGCATGAGATCACAGACATTTAGTTTTTCCTGATAAAACATGGATGAATTATACCCTTTTATTCAAAAGCGTCTTCCAAATGCATACATGTAAATGTACCCTCTGGATAGATATAACAGGGTCATTTAGAAAATGGGCATTGCAAAATATACTCAAAAGTCTATATTATACTAAACGAAAACTCAGAACTTCACAAAATTAGATGAGCAGCACATGATACTAGCTAAATAAAACAAGCATGTAACGTTTTATGGAGATAAGACCATAAGTGGTGCTATAACCATTAAAAAAAACGTATTTCCTTAGTTAATTGTCTGTAAATGGTCTTTTTTTCTCCATCTATGATCTCTAGATGGTGGCTTGCTAAATAAAATATAATACCTTTTTACATGTGCTTAAAGTGCTTAAACCCCGATAATTGCTGCTTGCAGCTATACTTTTGTTTTTGTTTCTGAAAGGTTGTCTAAGTTGTGTGCCATTTGGTTGGAATGATGTAGATACGATTCTGTGAATTAAGGAGATTGATTTTCAAACACTTAAGAAATGAATGTTTTGAAGTGCTCTCGACATGGCTAATGTGTTGCAAGACAACAAGTGTTGTTGCCAAACAGCTTAACAGTAGCTAACTGAGCGGTAAACACAAGCCTGTTTAAATGACTCTGTGACATTTCTGACACTTCTGTGTCAGTGTTTGTCATGACCTGCTGTCACGCTTGTGGCACTTTTGCAAGACTTTGCCAGAAGGCAGGGAGTAAGTTGTGTCTCGACCATGGTTCTGCTTGTTTTGCATTGTCAAAAATTTAGTTTACATGCTTCAGTGTAGTGAATGAATCTCACAATAACATGTCTCAGTCACAGTCTACCCCATACTCAAATGCAAAAAAAAAGAGATATAAAAGAAATGTAGATCACCCCAATTCTCATTATCATAAATCGGAAAAAAATCTCATAAAGATATTTTACTTTTCCATTTTAGAATGACCTGTAGTGATCCTTATTGTAAATCCAGGAAAAAAAAAATAAAATAAAAATACTAATACAAATATATATTTTTTTATATACAAGTAGAGCATAAATGAAGCTAAGCAAACCTGTATAAAATATAAACTTTGCATTAAGATAATGAAGTCTAATATTTATTTATTTTATATTTTCATTTTTATTTAGAATAAATATAATGCAGGATAAAAAATGCAAACAGAATGCATAAATATTTTACTTCTTTTTTTTTAACTTTTTTTGCATTTGAATTTTGAGGTAAAATATGGTTAATTGTCATGACAATTTCACAATTGAAAAAAAGGAATTAATTAATGAATAGCTCAAAAATATGCTTTATTTTTATGGTAAAAATACAAAAAAAATAACAGCTCAAAACTATCCTTTATTTTTATATATAAAAAATAAATTAAATAAAAAGTAGTATATATATGTGTGTGTGTGTATATACATATATACTGTATATATATACACACACACATATATATATACTACTTTTTATTTAATTTATTTTTAAATTCTACTTTTTATTTAATTTTTTTTTTTTATAATGTATATATATATATATATATATATTGGTTTTTGTGATGAAATGTGATATATGAGTTTTGTATCTACCTGAGTTAGAAAGTTCATTTCTTTCCCAGCAACTGCTTGGGTAATTATGACAGTCTTCTCCTCATTTGGAGGAATACTGTGGTCCAGCTGTCAGCAGGGTTCACAGACGTCTGTTTCAACCCCCTCAGCTGCTAAACGCTACGAGAGACTGAGCGCATGAGTTAAAATTAGCTCTTAGTCAACACACGGCTTCACGGGTCAGGACATAAAGGACTTTGGGGTCTCTCCAGACAGTCTAAACTGTCCCGTCTTGCCCTCATCCAGGACATTGAGAAGGCTAAAGAAGTGAGATTGAGTGATATCAACCAGATCTCTACCTTCTTTCTTATTGGTCACTCTCTATCTCTCTTTCCTCAGTCATTCTGCTCGCTCCGGCTTGGACAGAGGACAATACGGTTCTCACAGACCGCTAGTGCTTGGACAGTCTCTGTAGGAGCAGAAGACAGCGAAAAGGCAGGACAGCAAGAAGGAGCGTCTTTGTGATGGTTTATCCCAGGAACAGATGGACATTAAAGTGGACGTTTCTTTTGACACCGTTTTAAAGTCTTCGCTGACTTTGACACAAAGTCATCTGTGAACTGATACCTGTAACTTGGGACCATATAAAAAAGGTATGTTGTGCACTTCTTTAAAATGTCACATGTTTTTTTTTTTTTAAATCAAAATATTTGTGTGTGTGTGTGTATACATGTGTTTGTGTGTGTGAAAAGTAAAAATGTTAAAGGAAAAAATATCATATAATTTTGGCTGGCAAAAAAAAACAAAACGTAACATTATTTAAGCATGTGATTAATGTGATTTTATATATATATATATATATATAGTGCTATTTAGATATATAAATATATATATATATATATGTGTGTGTGTATAATACCAATTAATTAATACCAAAATGATTTATTTTTTCTAACATTTTTGTGTTTCCATTTAATTTAGATTTGTTTTGCACTGTTAAAATTTAAAAATAAGCTTACAATCAACAGGTTATTTTTGTAATTTTTGTTAACTCACCCTATAGAGTGTGACAACATGCCCCGCTACATTTTATAAGCATACAGATTTATCAGTTTTGCCTGGCAGATGAACCGGATAAAAAACAATCTCTTCAGATTTCCGTTGAAGACGGGACTCTTTTAGGCATCTATTAACTTCAATAACCCCTCACATCTTTAGCAGGAAGTATAAGAATCGAGATTTATTTGTGTTTATGTGCATGGTGACCATGTAACGGCGAGGTTTGTGGGGCTCTGACTTCATTGTAAGAGTCAGATTCTCCTACTGAAGGAGTTCCTCTGTGACGGGCCCAGGGGAACCGACTGGCACCTTTACAGCGCTTTAAAGTTCGTCGGTGGCAGAGATGATGTCTTAAATCAGCCTGTGTGACTCAAGACTCTCTGGACTTTAGAGTCTGTCTAAACATTTCAGTTTGTGGAGAAACAGAAGAGATGAAGTCCAGAGTGCTTGTGTTTAGACTCAGGAAGAACATTGCAAATAATGTTGGAATCCCTGATGTGACGTCACCATGCAATACCGTGGTACTTTGTTATGTAAACAGTGGCACTGATGATGTATGATTTCTGTATTTATACTTTCAGTACACTTTTATGGTCACTTGGCGGTAGTTTGTGTCTGATTTCTTCCGTGCCCGTAGGAATGATTGGCCCAGTGTTTCCTTTGACTCATCTGCCACAGTTAGCGTCTGAACTAATGACCTGATAAGACACGGTACATGACATCAGCTCTCTAATTCTGCACCACCGTGTGAGAAACGGCAACAAGCCTCCTCTCCTACTTTTGGTGCTCGTCATCGTCATGACAACAAAACAGAGGCTGCTTGTTTAGATGCTTTGTTTAGTTAATTGACATATGTTTAGTTTATTTTTAACAAAAAGTATGCAGGTTCTAAATGTTGCCATCGCTCTTTATTGAGTTTACTAAAACATACACTTACGTAGTGTACATAAAAATGTATTTGTTAGAGAACCATGTAAATACTGTTGTCAGTATGACTTTACCAAGACTTAACGTAAACACCTTGGGAAAGTACCATGGTAATACTACAGTTTTAGGGCCAGTTGTTCAAAGGTAAGCTGATCGGATTTTGGTTATCGGATTGGATCAAATCTTGAAAATGGGTTGTTCAAAAGGAATCTGAAATCAGATTAGATCAAGGAATCCAATCCTAGTTTTAATCTGGATCAAACCTTCAGTTTGTGTTGTTCAAAACTTGTCAGTGGGATTTGGATAACTTTGATCCAAAAAAACAGGATTATCCTGATCCCAACAGGGGGTAGGATTTCAAGGTGGATTTCAGGAAGAAAATGTAGTAAAACTTTAATATTGGTCAATTTGTATCATTTAGTGTATATACTTTTATTTATATTTTGTGCTTAACTTGTGTAACCGTTGTAACAGTGATAAAGTAGACATAGGCTAACAATTAAGCTATTCAGTATAGTAAAGTAAAAATAAAATAAAAATATCTTGTCCCCATTTGTGTTTTGTCTCAAAATAAGAAACACTTACAGTGACCCCATGTTGGCTCTTCTACCTGTTCTTTACATAGCCGGTAGCCCACATTGTGATATGTTGTCCCATTTAGAGCACTGGTAATCCGGATTTAGTAATCTTGAAAACTGTGTATCTGGATCAGGGTGATCCAGTCCAATGTTGCTTTGAAAAAGCGGCATAAAAGTAAGACGGATTACCTGATCCTGGATAGGAAAAAATGGGATTTCCAAATCCGGATCATTTTCATCCAGATTAAATGTTTTGAACAACTGGCCCAATGGCATCCAAGATGTAGGTGTCTTTGTTTCCGCAATAGTTTCAATTTTGATAGTTCTAGGTCAAACCGTTCTTGTCTATCAGTCATATAATGGAGGTCTATGGTCACCACCTCAAAGAGCATGCACAGAGAAGTCCAAATTAAACATGATTTAATGACTCGGAAATGTAAGTACACATTGATGATAAGCTATAACATACCAAAAATTAATTTCAAAGTGACCTATCCCTTTAAAGTATGATATAAATGTGTGTATGGTAACATGACATTACCTAAGGCCATGGTAATACCATGGTATATGAATATGGCCACTGTTGTGGAAATCAAAATAAGCCAAACAAAGCCTGAATTTTTCTTTGACCTTGACACAATTATTATACTTTTTTCTTATGTTATTCCGCGATAACCAAGTGACATAACGTCTGGTAAGATTCACCACCATTAAGTTCTTTTGCCTTTCTCTCTAATTGTGGCATTCTGCCTATTGATGGTCAACTCTCTCTCATAGGCAAAATGTAACATTCCCCAAGGCCAATCAACTCCTCCACGTGACCTCTTAACAACGGTCTTATTCTTTCACATCGTCAGGTGTTTACCAGAAAATCCCTGACTATGGACAAACTTCACATCTTGACCTTTGTGGTCACAGTCACTTAGGCCATCAGGGCTTAAAAACACATGTGGATTTTATTATATTCAAACTAAGTCTACAATTGTTTTCTATAGAATAGAGAAAATATTTCAACACTACCAGAGACTATTTCAAACATAGAGATTTCAAACTACATTGGCATCACAATGTTTTGGGGCATCTATGGTATTCTTTGCAGTTCCTATGGAAACAATGTACTGTAAATACTATATCGAAAGTTTGTGGTCAGTCTTTATATGAAGAGTTCAGATGCAAAAGCCTCTAAGTGCCATTTGAAATTTTCTTCTAGAATAATCATTTTTATCAAGCTTGTATATTTAAGTTCAGTGATTTCACTTAAATGGCAATGATAATTACCTATTAATTGTTATTTAAGTGAAATTACTGAACTTAAATATACAAGTTTGATAAAAATCATCATTAAAGAAGAAAATTTCAAATGGTATTTAGAGGCTTTTGCATCTGAACTCTTCATATATATATATATATAAAATACTTGTATATAAAATACTTATATCCATCAAGGACACATTAAATTGATCAAAAGTCACAGTAAAAACATTTCAAATGTTACAAAGATTTGTATTTCAAATAAATGCTGTTCCATTCATCAAAGAATCAAAAATAAAAAAATTAAGCAGCTCAACTGTTTTCAAATTGGCTAATAATGTTTCTTGAGCAGAAAATCATCATGAAGGATCACGTGACACTGAGCACTGGAGTAATAATGCTGAAAATACAGCTTTGGTCACAGGAATACATTACATTTTAAAATAAATTCACATAGAAAACAGTTTAAATTGTAATGTATCACTGATTTTACTGTATGTTTGATCCAATAAATGCAGCCTTGGTGAGCATTTTCTTAAATACTGAAGGATATACCATTAAAAGGTTTAAGTACCTTTGTATATCCATGTGATATAATGACTTTACCATGGTACTGGCACAGTTAGAGTAGTTTGTTGGAAACGTTTTATGTCTATAGGAACCATTTTAAACATAAAGTGTTTATGGAAGTTGTTAGTTGCGTACGAGCGGTGACATGGGGCATGTGTTAAAGTTGAAACTCTTCACCTGTTAGTACTCAAGGCTGTGTCTTTACTCCTCCTGGAAGGGTGTGTGTGTCTCTAAAAGGGACACGGCCGTGGGATGTAGGATTAACATTATATCATCGCAGCTAAAGCAGACTCGGGTGAGATCATCTCTCCGCTGCAGCCCACACCTATTGTCAGAGAAAACACGGCAGTGAGCCAAAAGCATTACTGCAGCCGCCGAGAGATCTGGGCTCGCTCATGGCTTTGCGCTTTTTCTGCTAAACTCTTGGAAATCGTTTTTTGTTCCCTGATTGTGACATACTACTAATTACTAAGATGTTTAGTTTATTCTTTAAAGTCACCATGAAATAAAAACGGACAATTCTTGTTTGTTTGCCTTTTATTTATTATTTCAGTATTTTTTTTATAAATAATTTATCCGTGCAGAATGCAGATTAATGTTTTGTAAATTTATGTGGCTCATAAACTTTAATCAAAATATTTTCCCCTGCCTCTTGCAGGGACATCTCTTCTCTTTTCTGTTGACATGTTTATTGGCTCGAGGGCGGGGCAACCTGTCACTCACATGACATCCACCAATAGCAAACCACAACCATCCAATCAGTTCCCCACAGACCAAATCAAGTCCCGCCCACATTTGGTCTTGTTCCAGAAGCCGTTTCACTCTGATAACGTCACTAGAAACAAAAGACTATCGCAACTTTTAAATCTAAAGTGATTTGAATACACGTAAATAGTATTAACAAGATCAAAATTGATGTTCTTCACTTTATTAATACGTGCTCCTGGTCTAATTGTGCACAGTAATTATTTTTTCCAACAAAAATGACTATAGAATCATTATAAATGCTGTTAGTGTGATGTAAAATTACTCATGCTGTGATACGTGAGCTTGATGATCACTCATCCCCTGTTTAACTGTACATGGGAAATGACATCATCTTCCTTCCATCAGAAAGGCATCTGGTCATTCGCCCACTGTGACGGGCGATTGGAGGAGAAACATACGGCCATAAGAAAACATGCTTATCAGTAACATTTACTCATCGATCACAGCCAGGCAGGACAAAAGCGAGCGCTGTGATATAAATGACTCCCAAAGCGTGTATGAAGCGAACGCTGAAGTCATTACACAACGAGTGTTTCTCATTCTGGGTCAGCAGATGTCTTTCTGAAGGAGGTGATTTTGAAGGAGCCGTTTGTGCAACGGAAAGAATGTTCCTGATAGCAGAGCCATTTATGAGAAAAGGCTTGTCATTGCATTCATAGTGCCGTTTGTTTCTGAAACTATTTTCTAAAATTATTATTATAACGTTGACTTGACAAGGTCTATCTATCTATCTATCTATCTATCTATCTATCTATCTATCTATCTATCTATCTATCTATCTATCTATCTATCTATCTATCTATCTATCCGGATCTATCTATCCGCATCTATCGATCTGTCTGTCTGTCGTTTATTCTATCTATCCATATCTGTCTGTCTGTTGTTCTGTCACTTTGTCAGTCTGTCTGTCATTTATTTGTTCTATCTTAGTGTCTGTCAGTCGTTATCTATCTATCTATCTATCTATCTATCTATCTATCTATCACCCATCATCCACCCATCCATTCATCTATCCATCCATCCCCCCACCCGTCCGTCCGTCCACCCATCCATCCATCATCCCGTCCGTCCACCCGTCCATCCACCCACCCGTCCACCCATCCATCCACCCACCCATCCATCCATCCATCCATCCATCCATTCATCTCTCTGTCCACCCACCCACCCATCAGTCCATCCATCCATCCATCATCCTGTCTGTCCGTCCACCCATCCACCCACCCATCCATCCACCAACCCACCCGTCCGTCCACCCATCCATCCACCCATCCATCCATTCATCCATCCCCCCACCCGTCCGTCCGTCCACCCATCCATCCATCATCCCGTCCATCCACCCATCCATCCATCATCCCCTCCGTCCACCCATCCGTCCACCCATCCATTCATCATCCCGTCCGTCCACCCAAATTCGTCTGTCCATCAATCCACCAACCCACCAACCCATTCGTCCGTCCACCCTCCAATTCATCTGTCCGTCCATCCACCAACCCATTTGTCCGTCCACCCATCCATCCATCATCCCGTCCGTCCACCCATCCATCCATCATCCCGTCCACCCACCCACCCATTCGTCCGTCCATCCATCCACCAACCCATTGGTCCGTCCATCCATCCATCCCCCCAACCACCCGTCTGTCCACCCACCCACCCATTCATCCTTCTATCCATCCACCAACCCATTCGTCCGTCCATCCATCCACCAACCCACCTGTCCGTCCACCCATACACCCACCCGTCCATCCACCCAATCAACCCACACACCTACCCACCCGTCCATCCATCCATCCACCCAGCCGTCCACCCACCTATTCGTCCGTCCAAACACCCACCCACCCATTCGTCCGTCCATCAATCCACCAACCCATTTGTCCGTCCACCCATCCACCCACGCGTCCGTCCATCAATCCACCAACCCACCCGTCCGTCCACCCACCCACCCATTCGTCCATCCACCCATCCACCCACCCACCCATTCGTCCATCCATCAATCCACCAACCCATTCGTCCATCCACCCACCCACCCATTTGTCCATCCACCCATCCACCCACCCACCCATTCGTCCGTCCATCAATCCACCAACCCATTCGTCCATCCACCCATCCACCCATTCGTCCGTCCGTCCATCAATCCACCAACCCATTCGTCCGTCCACCCATCCACCCGTCCGTCCATCCATCCGCGGTTACAGCTTTGCAAAATACCACAAAGTATTTATCATCATTAATAACTGAATTTATTTTGACCCCATCACAATAATTTGGAATTACAGTCTGCATCTTCCACAGAAAGTTATATATTCCACAGCTCTCTAGAATACCTGATTCTGATGATCATCCACTACATTCCACAGTCATAATTGCATAAAGACGGGGGTTTTGTTCATCCTTTCTGTGTTTGTTTTGCATTAATGACTGACCGACTGACTGACTGTATTTGACCTCTGACATGGTGTTTAGGACTGTGGGAAAATGTAAATTAAATTGGCACAGGTGAAACAGACGAGAAAAGAGGCAAATTTCAGTGCAGTAGAACTGCGTAAAGTACAGTATGAGAGTCCTGTTGAACTCTCACCTAAAACGCGACTCCACATATTTCATCAGGTGCTATTTTAAACTTGTATATATGATTCCTATTTTTATATTCACTCTAAATCCTCCCAGTGTCCTCTCTTTATATATCTCTTTCGCAGACTCTCTCTCTTTGCCATGTTGGGTGACATCAGGTTACATTTATTAGATTAAGGCTGTAGACCTTCAATAGAAGACAG